>NC_142795.1:14684743-14846916 GCF_049724085.1 Artemia sp. Qi Xiang Cuo
AAAAAGTTGGGTTGATCTAGGTTCACTTAGAGTGGCGCGCCACTCTATTTAACACAAAAATTTTGTTTTTAATAGGTACCAAGTAAAGAAAAACCACACGGAAAAGCCCTTATAATAGCATAGGAAGGAACATAAGCTCCTGGAATAGCATAGGAAGGGGACATAAACTCTTATAATAGCATGGGGGGGGACATAAGCCCTTAAAATAGCATGGGAATTCCTATACACGCAAGCAAATAACATGGGAATTCCTATACATGCAAGCAAATAACATGGGAATTCCTATACACGCAGGCAAATAAAATTGGGATTGCATAGACCTCCACGAATATATCATGGGAACTCCAATAAATGCTCTAATATAACAATTTATTTGCTTTACAACAAAGCAATTATCATCGGATTTCCTATACACGAAAGCAAATATCTTTGGAATTCCTATACACTCAATCAAATAACATAGGACTTCCTATACACGCAAGCAAATAACATGGGAATTCCTATTCATGCATGCAAATAACTTGGTACTTTCTATACATGCAAGCAAATCCCCTGGGAATTCCTAGACATGCAAGCAAATAACATGGGAATTCCTATACACGCAAGCAAATAACATTGGCATTACTATACAAGCAATCACAAAACAAGGGACTTCCTATACACTCAAGCTCATAAAAAGGGAATTCCTATTCATGCAAGCAAATAACATGGGAATTCCTATACACGCAAGTAAATAACATGGGAATTCCTATACACGCAAGCAAATAACAAGGGAATTCCTATACACGCAAGCAAATAACATGGGAATTCCTATACATGCAAGCAAATAACAAGGGAATATCTATACCTGCAAGCATATAACATGGGAATTCCTATACACGCACGCAAATAACATAAACATTTCCGTTATTCAAATCCCAACCGCAAATCAAGTTATCGTATATTAAACAATCTCTGATTGGGTCATAAAAAATGCCCACGTCAAACGAACATTCATTGTTCAATTTTTATCAAAAAAAAAAAGCTTTATACCCAGTTTTTCCATTTAGAGATAGCTTTAGCAACGACACATTCTTAAAAAACTTGTCTTGAATAAAGGCAATTGTCCAAACAATCAATCACACTAGAACCAGTATTGCGTACTCGTTCCTCTGTGAAAGATGTATTGACCTCTAGATTAGAATTACCTACCAGATAAACCTGTTTGGTACGGGGGCCTTGTAGAAGTATAAGGTAACATACTACTGTTTAAGTGTGTTCTTGTTCTTAGATGTCGAGACTTGTGTATTTAACAAACGGGCATTTCATGGGAATAGCGAGTTTGGATGCCTTTTAATGACTCATGAGCAGCCAGGCCACAATAAGCGAGGGTAAGGCCCTCTTGAAACCCTTTCTTTAAGGGATTAATATGGTAGATGAAGGCAGATGACTTGTAATCTTTCAACGAAATCTCCCTTAAAAAAATTCTTGGTAAAAAAAAAGGTTTTTTGTAAAAATTAATTTTAATTTTTTTCAAAAAAAAACGTTTTTTTTATGAAACGAAGAGCTTCATTAAGCCAAAAGTCACCGGAAAAAAAGTTAAAAAAAAAAAATTTAAAGCCTAAAACTACCACAAATAACAATCAAAAAATACATTAAACCCAAAAAGAACAGAAATTACAATAAATAACCGAGCCAAACTCAATATATATATATATATATATATATTTTTCCATGAAAAAGACTCAATAAGAAACGAACAGAAATTAATCTTAAAAAATTTTTCCAAAAAGCAAATTTGTCAAAGAAAAGTAAATAACTCCATTAAGCCAAATATGAGCGAAAATAAATTTAAATAATTTTCAAAGCGTATAACTACCATAAACCCAAAAAGAACAGAAATTACAGTAAATAAACGAGCCAAACTCAAAAGCGAGCGAAAATTTACATGAGTAGGGCTGACAACCCCCATGTCTTCTCAAGACAAGAATATAATTTACACTTTACTGAAAACAGAATACACTTTAAATGTTTCACTTTTTAATTTACTAAACAAAGAATTGTTAAGGCTTCGAGGGATAAATATCAGTAGGCCTATATGTATATTAAACTAATAATCCACGGTTATTCGGTTTTCTAGTAAAGTAGAAATTATGTTTTGGTCTTGAGAAGGCATGGGGGTTGTCAGCCCTGATCCTGTTATTTAATGCTCGTCTTGAGTTTGACTAAGTTATCTATCTTAGTTTCTGGTCGTTTTAGGTTTCATTTATTTATTAATGGTGATTTGTGGTAGTTTTATACTCAGAAGACAAGAAAAATTAACTCATGGAATTTTAATATAATAATAATTAACTCATAGAATTAACTCATAGAAAACGCTTTCGTCCGTGAAAACTTAAACAGTAGGAATTTGTTCGCTCCCATAGCCTACCATAGGCAATTATGCCTCCAAAGAAAGCTAAACCTTCTTAAGATTTTTGATGCCAGTAGTAAGCTTGTATAAGATTTGGAAGGGACAAGGAAAGGGACAAGGAAACTTACGCCTGAGGCATGAATATACACTACAGTTTCACATGCACATTTTAAAAAGCGTGCAAACCTATAAAGTGGTCAAACGATTTCTGATAGTATAATCAAAATTCTATAAGACAAACAGACTGGTTTTTGCTATACATTTCAATTGTACAAGGAATTTCACAAGAATATGCACTAAAGTTTCACGTGCACATTTTAAAAAGCGTGCAAACCTATAAAGTGGTCAAACATGTTTTGAGAGTATGGTTGAGATTGTATAAGACAATCAGACTGGTTATTGCTATATATTTCAATTACACATGGGATTTCACATGGTATACACTTCAGTTTCACGTGCACATTGTAAAAAGCTGGCAGTACGAGTGGGGATTCCCCACTGATTCATGAAGTCTAGCTTGTTACACAAGTTTGCTTTATCTCCACGTTTTCATGGATGCTACAATTAGAATTATTTGATTGACATTTCCAAAAAGTGATTAAAGAGTCGCGAATTGAGCTGTAAGAACGATGTTATTTTAATAATAGGGAAAAAACAGAGCTGAATAACATTTGCAAACTGAATCGAATGGAGATAGACAAAAAGTACTGAAGTGGTTAGCAGTTAAGTTAACCTTAATGGTGTATGAACAGTGTTATCAATTTAAAATAGAGTTTAAAGTTATAGTATACTAAATAGTTGATACTAAGAGAGATGTAGATGGCAAGAAAATAATTTTAATAATGGATATCTTTACTTCTTCGATATTTTCTGTATAATACAGGAGTAGCGTTTGAACAGTGTTTTCAGTTTAAAACAGGGTTTAACGTTATAGTATACTAAAAAGTTGATACTAAGAGGGATGTAGATGGCAAGAAAATAATTTTAATAATGAAATTCAGAATAAACCTTAGAAATCCTTGCAAATCAAGTAGTAAGGTGTATGTGAGTACGAACCATCAAGGATCATAAGCACCAACGATCCTAACCAGCAGAGACATCAACCCCCCCAAAGGTCTTCTATACCCAAATTCGAAGGGCGCCCCCTCCCCTCCAACTTTTTGGCCCCCTCCCCCTTATTTTTTTTGATTTTTTTTTTTCATTTTTGTTTTATTATTTTTTTAACATGATATATTTTTTCAACTTTTTTTTACATGTCTTCGAATGAGATGAAATATATTTAATACAAAACAAAAAAAAAACATAGTTACATTCTATTGATTTTTCAAAGTTCATTTTGAATTTCTTTCGTTGAAATGCAAGAGTTGGAATATTTCAGTAGTGTTTTGTCGCGGTTTACCTTGTCACACTTACATTCTCTTGATTTTTCAAAGCTCATTTTGGATTTCTTTAATTGAAATGCAAGAGTTCGAATATTTCAGTAGTGTTTTTTAGTGGTTTACCTTGTCACAGTTAAATTCTCATGACTTTTCAAATTTCATTTTGGATTTGTTTTTTTTAAATGCAAGAGTTGGAATATTTCCGATGTGGTTTTTCTGGGTTTACCTTGTCGAAATTAAATTCTCTTCATTTGTCAAATTTCATTTTGTATTTCAATAATTGAAATGCAAGAGTTGGAATATTTCAGTAGTGTTTTGTTATGGTTTACCTAGTCACAGTTATATTCTATTGATTTTTCAAAGTTCATTTTGGATTTTCTATCGTTGAAATGCGAGAATTGGAATATTTCAGTAGTGTTTTGTTATGGTTTACCTTGTCACACTTACATTCTCTTGATTTTTCAATGTTCATTTTGGATTTCTTTCGTTGAAATGCAAGAGTTGGAATATTTGAATAGTGTTTTGTCGTGGTTTACATTTTCACACTTACATTCTATTGATTTTTCAAAGATTAATTTCGAATTTCTTCCATTGAAATGTATGAATTGGAAAATTTCAGTAATGCTATGTTACGGTTTACCTTGTCACACTTGCATTCTCTTGATTTTTCAATGTTCATTTTTGGATTTCTTTCGTTGAAATGCAAGAGTTGGAATATTTCAGTAGTTTTTTGTTATGGTTTACATTGTCAAATTTACATTTTATTGATTTTTCAAAGTTCATTTTGAATTTCTTTCGTTGAAATGCAAAAGTTGGAATATTTCCGTAGTGTTTTGTTGTGGTTTACCTTGTTACACTTACATTCTCTTGATTTGTCAAAGTTCATTTTGGATTTCTTTCGTTGAAATGCAAGAGTTGGAATATTTCAGTAGTGTTTTGTTGTGCTTTACCTTGTCACACTTACTTTCATTGATTTTTCAAAGTTAATTTTGGATTTCTTTCGTTGAAATGCAAGAGTTGGAATATTTCAGTAGTGTTTTGTTGTGGTTTACCTTGTCTCAGTTACATTCTCTTGATTTTTCAAAGTTCATTTTGGATTTCTTTCTTTGAAATACAAGAGTTGGAATATTTCAGTAGTGTTTCGTTGTGGTTTACCTTGTCACACTTACATTCTCTTGATTTATCAAAGATCATTTTGGATTTTTTTCATTGAAATGCAGGAGTTGGAATATTTCAGTAGTGTTTTGTTGTGGTTTACCTTCTCACACTTACATTCT
Organism: Artemia sp. Qi Xiang Cuo; assembly: GCF_049724085.1. Classification (NCBI taxonomy): domain Eukaryota; kingdom Metazoa; phylum Arthropoda; class Branchiopoda; order Anostraca; family Artemiidae; genus Artemia; species Artemia sp. Qi Xiang Cuo. Next base: position 14,689,792 of record NC_142795.1, read on the forward strand.
CTTGATTTTTCAAAGTTCATTTTGAATTTCTTTCGTTGAAATGCAAGAGTTGGAATATTTCAGTAGTTTTTTGTCGTGGTTTACTTTGTCATAGTTACATTCTCTTGATTTTTCAAAGTTCATTTTGGATTTGTTTCGATGAAACGCAAGAGTTGGAATATTTCAGTAGTGTTTTGTTGTGCTTTACCTTGTCACAGTTACATTCTCTAGATTTTTCAAAGTTCATTTTGGATTTCTTTCGTTGAAATGCAAGAGTTGGAATATTTCAGTAGTGTTTTGTCGTGGTTTACCTTGTCAGAGTTACATTCTCTTGATTTTTCAAAGTTCACTTTGGATTTCATTCGTTGAAATGCATGAGTTGGAATATTCCAGTAGTGGATTGTCGTAGTTTACCTTGTCACAGTTACATTCTCTTGATTTTTCAAAGTTCATTTTTGAATTTCTTTCGTTGAAATGGAAGAGTTGGAATATTTCAGTAGTGCTTTGTCGTGGTTTACCTTGTCAGAGTTACATTCTATTGATTTTTCAAAGTTCATTTTGGATTTCTTTCGTTGACATGCAGGAGTTGGAAACAACATTTGTCGGATATGTCGGAAAATTTTTTTTTATCAAGGAAATATCTGAAAGCTTTTAAGGTATAGTACGAATGGCTTGCAAAAAACACGAAAATACTATCAGAATGAATAAATTCTTTATCAACATCCGTTGTTAGATATGTCATTATGAAAAAAATTTGTAAGTAAGTAAAAAAGTAGGTAATTAACAAACTCTTTCTTGAATTCACCTCTTGGATACACAATACAGAAATTTAATTCAGGAAATTATGAAAAAAATTAAACGAATTCTTTATTAACATTCATTATCAATTGATGTCACTTCCTAGACAGACAATACAGCAATCTCACAAAATCTAAGTATAGGAGGGATTAAATTCTATATCAACATTCATTTCTCGGATACATAGGAAAAAGTTGACAAAATCTAAGTGTTAGAATGGATAAATTTTTTTATCAGCATCTTTTGTCAGATACATCGGATAAAATTGACAGAATCTAAGTATCAGAGTGAATATTTTTTTTTATGAACATCCTTTGTCAGATAAAATTCCTTTGTCAGATTTTATTTCATTTTTTAAGGTTAATTTAGACGAGGTTACCTGCGCACATGTAACCGCGTCTAAATTAACCTTAAAAAATGAAATAAAGCTATGTCGACTTTGCATGTCTCTCTCACTATGTATGTGCGGTCGCGGTGTACACTCCATGTCTTTCTCGTTTTTTTGTTTCTAAATCTACGTATTTGTATGTGTTTTTATCTCTCACACTTTTTTTGCCTGTGTGTCTGGGCGGGGGTTTGCGTATTCCAATGCATGTCTGACCACTCTAAGTGAACTTAAATTAACTCAACTTTTTGAATATCTCTCTGACTATGACTGTGTGTCGAAGCGGGTGTAGTGCTATCTATAACCAGTCTAACCTAAATTTAACGTAACGAGGCATGAAGTCAAAATGAATTGAACTTAGATTTTATGACTGTTATCTGGTGTATTTGATAAAAACTTTGAAAACGAATTTATTCTTTCTGATACTTAGATTTTGTCAATTTTATCCGATATAGCCAACAAATGATGTTGATAATGCATTTAAAGGATGTTGATAAAGAATTTATACACTCTGATACTTAGATTTTGTCAATTTTATCCCAAGTATCCGAGAACATGATGTTGATATGGAATTTAATCACTCTGATACTTAGATTTTATCAATTTTATCCGACATATCCGACAGAGGATGATGAAAATTAACTTATTCACTCTGACACTTAGATTTTGTCAATTTTATCCGATGTAATTGGCAAAGGATGTTGATAAAAAAAATATTCACTCTATAACTTAGATTTTGTCAATTTTAATCTATGTATCCGAGAAAAGGATGTTGATGTAGAATTTAATCAATCTGATGCTTAGATTTTGTCAATTTTATCCGAAATTTTATCCGACAAACTTGAAAAAGCACTTTGTTAAAGCATTTATTCATTCTGATATTTAGATTTTGTCAATTTTTATTCGATGTATCTGACAAAGGATGTTGATAAAAAAATTATTCACTATGATTCTTACATTTTATCAATTTTTATTCGACGCATCTGGCAAAGGATGTTGACAAAAAAATTATTCACTCTGATACTTATTTTTTATCAATTTTATTCGATGTATCTGGCAAAGGATGTTCATAAAAAAAATTATTCACTCTGATACTTAGATTTTGTCAATTTCATCCGACATATCCAACAAAGGATGTTGATAATGAATTCATTCACTCTGACACTTAGATTCTATCAATTTTATTTGATGTATCTGACAAAGGATGTTGATATAGAATTTATTCACTCTGACACTTATATTCTGTCAATTTTATCCTATGTATCCGAGAAAATTATGTTGAAATAGAATTTAGTCACTCTGATGCTTAGATTTTGTCAATTTTATCCGACATATCCGATAAAGGATGTTGTTAAAGCATTTATTCATCTGAAATTTAGATTTTGTCAATTTTATTTGATGTATCTGACAAAGGATGCTGATAAAAAATTTATTCACTCTGACACTTATATTTTATCAATTTTATTCGATGTATCAGGCAAAGGATGTTGTTAAAAAAAATTATTCACTCTGATACTTAGATTTTGTCAATTTTATCAACATATCCGATAAAGGATGTTGTTAAAGCATTTATTCATTCTGAAATTTAGATTTTGTCAATTTTATTTGATGTATCTGACAAAGGATGTTGATAAAAAAATATTCACTCTGACATTTAGATTCTGTCAATTTTATCCGATGTATCTGACAAAAGATGTTGATAAAAAAAAATTATTCACTCTAACACTTAGATTTTGTCAACTTTTTCCTATGTATCTGAGAAATGAATGTTGATATACAATTTAATCACTCCTATACTTAGATTTTGTGAAATTGCTGTATTGTCTGTCAAGGAAGTGACATCAATCAATAATGAATGTTAATAAATAATTTGTCCAATTTTATTTCATAATTTCTTGAATTAAATTTCTGTATTCTGTATCCAAGAGGTGAATTCAAGAAAGAGTTTGCTACTTACTTACTTACTTACTTACTTACTTACTTACAATTTTTTTATAATGACATATCCAACAACGGATGTTGATAAAGAATTTATTCATTCTGATAGTATTTTCGTGTTTTTGCAAGCCATTAGTACTATACCTTAAACGCATTCAGATATTTCCTTGATAAAAAAATTTTGTCCGACGTATCCGAAAAATGATGTTGATAAAGAATTTATTCATTCTGATACTTAGATTTTGTCAATTTTATCCAATGTATCTGACAAAGAGGATGTTGATAAAAAAATTATTCACTCTAACACTTAGATTTTGTCAATTATATTTGATGTATCTGACAAAAGATGTTGAGAAAAAAAATATTCACTCTGACACTTAGATTTTGTCATTTTTTATCCGACATGTCAATTTTAACTGACGTATCCAACAAATGATGTTGATAATGCATTTATTCACTCTGGTACTTAGATTTTGTCACTTTTATCCGATGGATTCGACAAAGGATGCTGATAAAGCATTTATTCACTCAGATACTTAGATTTTGTCAATTTTATTCGATGTATCTGACAATAGGTGTTGGTATAAGAAAATTATTTACTCTTACGCTTAGATTTTTTCAATTTTATCCCACGTATTCTAGAAAGGCTTATTGATATAGAATTTAATCACTCTGATACTTAGATTTTGTCAATTTTATCCGACATATCCGATAAAGGATGTTGTTAAAGCATTTATTCATTCTGAAATTTAGATTTTGTTAATTGTATTTCATTTATCTGACAAAGGATGTTGATAAAAAAAATATTCACTCTGACATTTAGATTCTGTCAATTTTATCCGATGTATCTGACAAAAGATGTTGATAAAAAAATTATTCACTCTAACACTTAGATTTTGTCAACTTTTTCGTATGTATCCGAGAAATGGATGTTGATATAGAATTTAATCACTCCTATACTTCGATTTTGTGAAATTGCTGTATTGTCTGTCTAGGAAGTGACATCAATTGATAATGAATGTTAATAAAGAATTTGTTCAATTTTTTTTCATAGTTTCCTGAATTAAATTTCTATATTGTGTATCCAAGAGGTGAATTCAAGAAAGAATTTGTTACTTACTTAATTTTTTACTTACTTACAATTTTTTTCATAATAACATATCCAACAACGGATGTTGATAAAGAAATTATTCATTCTGATAGTATTTTCGTGTTTTTGCAAGCCATTCTTACCATACGTTAAACCCTTTCAGATATTTCCTTTATAAAAAAATTTTGTCCGACATATCCGACAAATGATGCTTCCAACTCATGCATTTCAACGAAAGAAATCCAAAATAAACTTTGAAAAATCAATAGAATGTAACAGTGACAAGGTAAACCACGACAAAACACTACTGAAATATTCCAACTCTTGCATTTCCACGAAAGAAATTCAAAAATGAACTTTGAAAAATCAAGAGAATGTAACTGTGACAAGGTAAACCACGACGTACCACTACTGAAATATTCCAACTCATGCATTTCAACGAATTAAATCCAAAATGAACTTTGAAAAATCAAGAGAATGTAACTGTGACAAGGTAAACCACGACAAAACACTACTGAAATATTCCAACTCTTGCATTTCAACGAAAGAAATCCAAAATGAACTTTGAAAAATCAAGAAAATGTAACTTTGACAAGGTAAACCACGACAAAACACTGCTGAAATATTCCAACTCTTGCATTTCAATGAAAGAAATTCAAAATGAACTTTGAAAAATCAAGAGAATGTAACTGTGACAAGGTAAACCACAAAAAACACTACTGAAATATTCCAACTCTCGCATTTCAACGAAAGAAATCCAAAATGAACTTTGAAAAATCAAGAGAAAGTAAGTGTGACAAGGTAAAGCACAACGAAACACTACTGAAATATTCCAACTCTTGCATGTCAACGAAAGAAATCCAAAAGGAACTTTGAAAAATCAAGAGAATGTAACTGTAACAAGGAAAACCATAACAAAACACTACTGAAATATTCCAACTCATGCATTTCAACGAAAGAAATCCAAAAATGAACTCTGAAAAATCAATAGAATGTAAGTGTGACAAGGTAAACCACGACAAAACACTACTGAAACATTCCAACTCTTGCATTTCAACGAAAGAAATCCGAAATGAACTTTGAAAAATCAAGAGAATGTAAGTGTGACAAGGTAAACCATAACAAAACACTACTGAAATATTCCAACTCTCGCATTTCAACGAAAGAAAATCAAAATGAATTTTGAAAAATCAATAGAATGTAACTTTGACAAGGTAAACCATAACAAAACACTACTGAAATATTCCAACTCTTGCATTACAATGAAAAAAAATCCAAAATGAACTTTGAAAAATCAACATAATTTAAGTGTGACAAGGTAAACTACGACAAACACTACTGAAATATTCCAACTCGTGCATTTCAACGAAAGAAATCCAAAATGAACTTTGAAAAATCAAGAAAATGTAAGTGTGACAAGGTAAACCACAACAAAACACTACTGAAATATTCCAACTCTTGCACTTCTTACTTACTTACTTAGGTCCTCCTACGCCTGGGGGCGCATAAGGCAGCAACAGTGGTTCGCCACGACGACCTGTCCTGAGCCTCCAACCCTAGCTCCTCCAACGAGGACCTCGCCAGCTTCGCCTCCTTCATTAGCGACCTGCCAAGGGTCATTTTTGGTCTCCCTGATTTGCGGAGACCGGGGGGTGTCCAACACCATGCATCGTGCGGCAGCCTTCCTTCCCCCATTCGCACCATATGCCCCCAATACATCCATCACCGCTTTCTAATAAGATCAAGGAAGAGGGTATGATTTGTCATACAATAGATTTTATCATTTCGTATTCTTTCTTTCCAACGTATATTTACGATAGACCTTAGGCAATTATTGTCGAATGCCTGGAGTCGTCGTTCTAGGTGAGCAGTGATGCTCCAAGTTGCGCAACCGGACATAAGGACAGAGAACACATTGCTATTATAAATTTTAAGCTTTAACTTCTGGGAATATTCTTTATTTCTCCAAATATTTCTAAGGTAGCTGAAAGCAGACCCAGCCAATGTTATTCGGCACAGTATTTCTCTTCCGGAATTGGCATCTTGCGTAAGAATGCTGGCGAGATACTTGAACTCTCTCCCTTCCTCAATTTCCTCGTTGTTAACTAATAGTCCTTCGGCTAAGTCAGGTATGACTGCATTCGACATTGATTTGGTCTTTTTAGCATTTATGGAGAGTCCGACAGCATTTGCCATACGACCGAGTTCATTAAAGTTGCGTTTCATATCTTCTGGGTCGTGGGTAATAAGGGCAACATCGTATGCAAAATCACTATCATTGAGTTCTCTCAGTGGATTTAATTGTAGACCACCACTAAAACTGCATCCACGTATAACAAAATCTATCACTTTGGCAAACAGTATTGGTTATAAAATCCAGCCCTGCCTTACACCTGACTGAACATACAACCACTCCGTTAGGCCACCCTTTGTCTGTACTGCGCACATGATATCATGATATAGCGCTTCAATTATATTTACAACTTTGGTCGGAATTCCATAATGCACTAAAATCTTCCATATGGTTCCGCGATGTATCGAGTCGAAAGCTTTGAGAATATCTATAAATACTATAAGTAGCTGAACTTGCCATTCATTGGATTCATCCTGCAGGACTCTCAGGCTAAATATAAGGTCACAACATGATCTATTCTGGTGGAATCCGTGCTGCTCATCTCTCATAGCTTTCTCCACTTTACTCTGAATCCTGTTAAGAATTATTTGGTACAGGACTTTGCTACCAACAGACTGTAAAGCAATTCCTCTCCAATTATCACACTTAGTCTTTTGTCCCTTTTTGAAGAATTTTACAATTACTGCCTTCGACCATTCACTAGGGACTTTTTCTTCATCCCAAACACGGGAAAGAAGTTCAAATGTGGGTTCGGCTAGGGCGCTTCTACCGTACTTCAGTAATTCTGGTGGTATGCCATCATTACCAGCAGCCTTTCCGTTTTTCAAAGTCTTTAGGGCCTCCTTGACTTCAATAAGTAAGAGAGGTCCGGAACGTATTCCGAGATCGAACAGTGGCTCTTCAAGGATATTTAAAGTAGTTGTGGGAGGCATCTGATTTAGTACCTCGCTAAAATGCTCTTTCCAGCGTCGGACTATGTCATCAGTCTGGGTTAATAAAATGCCATCTTTGCTTTCAACTTGGGTCGACGACGCCTTTGAAATACCCGCCAACTGCTTCGTTATGGCATACACAGTACGGCTATCTCCCCGTCTAGCGGCTGCCTCAGCCTGTTCGGCCATAGTTTTGAGGTACATCCTCTTATCATCCCTGGTTGCTGCTTTGACTGGCTTATGGAGACGCTTGTACTGCGCTTTCAGGTTGTCTACATATTCTCTAGAACAAGTCGTGCTATGGTCATACTTATCTATGGTCATACTTATTTTGAGTTGTGACCTTTGATCAATAATATCCCAACTACTTTCCTGATATCCACTGCTCTGTCTTCTTCCTGTTGGAGCCCACAACTTCTTTTGCGACCTCTTTCACGGTTTCTGCAATTTTTTCCTACTGACTATCAAGCAACACTTCGTCCCTTAGAAGGGAAAACTTGTTTGACAAAGCTGTAGTATACTTTTTCAATACGTTCGGGTCCTGTAATTTCCTCAAATTGAAGGTTTTCACTGACCGCTTGGGCTTTGTCACAGTTTTTAGTTTCAGCTTGAACTTGGCAACAGCAAGTTGGTGATCGGAATAACAGTTGGCACCTCAGAAGGTTCTAACATCCTCTAAACATCGTCGCCTGCACCTCTCAATTAGGATATGGTCTATTTCATTTCGTGTTACACCATCAGGCGATTTCCAAGTATACTTGTGAATCTGTTTATGTGGAAACCATGTGGCGCCGACGATAAGTTCATGAGTAGCGCAAACATCGATTAGTCGCACACCATTGTCATTAACTTCCCCCAGTCCATGTTTACCGAGGATAGTTGGGGCATAAGAAGCATCACCTCCAACTTTAGCATTAAAGTCCCCACATACAGTCACAATATCATGACGATGCGTTTTTGCAACAACATTCGATAACGCGCGATAAAATTCATCTTTGGTTTGATCACAGGCATCATTCGTTGGGGTGTACACTACAATAACTGTCAATTTGGCCTGTAAAGTGGCAAAACGGGCACGAAGAATCCACTCACCAATTGGTTCCCAGTCCACTAGGCATTTTTTGGCCCGATTACTTAGTGCCATTGCGACACCTGCTTCTTTTCTAGTCTCAAGCCCGGAATACAAGATGTGGTAAATCTCAGATTTCAAAGTCCCAAAACCAGTAAGCCTGGTCTCAGAAACTCCAGCTATGTCAATACGGAATTTATCAAGGGTTATCATAACACTGTTGAGTTTTCCTGGCTGTGTTTCTTGATTAAGTGTTCTAACATTCCAGTATCCAATACAAAACAATCGGCCGGTGTCAAGAATCCTGTCCGGGGGCGTGCCTGAGTCGTCTTCATAGAAGAACAAGAAGTCAATCCGAGGCTATCTGTTGCTGTTTCTTGAGTAATTAGTTTTGACGGTGGCGGGTTACTATCCCACCAACCATCCAACAAATTGGAACAAAATGGTCAGCTTAGATTAGTATAAGCAGGGGTACCGCGAGCAGGTTGCTGACCACCGCCTTTTTCTTTCAACGAAAGAAATCCAAAATGAACTTTGAAAAATCAAGAGAATGTAACTGTGACAAGGTAAACCATAACAAAACACTGCTGAAATATTCCAACTCTTGCATTTCAATGAAAGAAATCCAAAATGAACTATGAAAATCAACAGAATGTAACTCTGACAAGGTAAAGCACAACAAAACACTGCTGAAATATTCCAACTCTTGCATTTCAATGAAAGAAATCCAAAATGAACTTCGAAAAATCAAGAGAATGTAAGTGTGACAAGGTAAACCACGACAAAACACTACTGAAATATTCCAACTCTTGTATTTCAACGGAAGAAATCCAAAATGAACTTTGAAAAATCGTAAGAATATAAGTGCGACAGTGTAAACCATGACGAAATAGTACTGAAATATTCCAACTCTTGCATTTCAACGAACGAAATTCAAAATGAACTTTGAAAAATCAATAGAATATAACTATTATTTTTTTTTGTTTAGTTTTAAGTATGTTTCATTTCATTCGAAGACATGTAAAAAAAAGTTGAAAAAATATATCATGTTAAAAAAAATTAAAAAAATTTATAAAAAAAATTCAAAAAAAAATTAAAAAAAAATGAGGGGAGGGGGCAAAACGTTGGATGGGAGGGGGGCGCCTTTCGAGTTTGGGGATAGAGGACCTTTGGGGGGGGGGTTGATGTCTCTGCTAGTTAGGATCGTTGTTGCTTATGATCCTTGATGGTTCGTAGTCACATACACCTTACTACTTGATTTACAAGGATTTCTAAGGTTTGTTCTGAATTTCATTATTAAAATTATTTTCTTGCCATCTACATCTCTCTTAGTATCAACTTTTTAGTATACTATAACGTTAGACTCTATTTTAAACTGACAACACTGTTCAAACGCCACTTGTGCCTTATACAGAACACATCAAAGAAGTAAAGCTATCCATTATTAAAATTCTTTTCTTGCCATCTACATCTCTCTTAGTATCAACTTTTTAGTATACTATAACGTTAGACTCTATTTTAAACTGATAACACTGTTCAAACGCCATTGAGGTTACCTGCTAATCACTTTAACCCTTTTTGTCCATCTTCATACGATCCAATTTGCAAATGTTATCTAGCTCTGTTTTTTTTCCTATTATTCAAATAAGATCGTTCGTACAGTCCAATTCGCGAATCCCTTATCCCTTTTTGCAAATGTCAATCAAACAATTCTGATTGTAGCATCCATGAAAACGTGGAGTTGAAGCAAACTTGTGTAACAAGCTAGACTTCAGGAACCATTGGGGAATCCCCGCTAGTACTGCCAACTTTTTACAATTTGCACGTGAAACTGAAGAGTATACCATGTGAAATTCCATGTGCAATTTAAATATATATCAATAACCAGTCTGTTTGTCTTATAGAATTCCGATCATAGTTTCAAAACATGTTTGACCACTTTAGAGGTTTGCACACTTTTTGGAATGTCCACGTCAAACTGTAGTGCACATTCATGGAAAATTCCATGTGTAATTGATATATATAGCAAAAACCAGTGTGGTTGTGATATAGAATTACGATTATACTCTCAAAACGAGTCTGACCACTGTAGTGTATATTCATGCCTCAGGCGTAAGTTTTCTTGTCCCTTTCCTTGTCCCTTTCAAATCTTATACAAGCTTACTACTGATGCCATATGTTTTAGCTTAATTTTGACGGTTTTTTCCCTTCATCTATTTTTTCTTGCTTTTTTTTTGTAATTTGGCCTTTGCTACAGCCAAAAATTGTAGAACTGCATATGGAATTCTTTTCAACAAAAAATAAATTGCTGTTTTTTTTCAAAATTTTTAAGATACTTATGGTGTGTAAATTCCCCTTTTTCACTTTCCTTAGCAGTTCTCAACTACCCTAACAAAACAACTCCAATAAAATTCTCAAATTTGAAAAGCCTTATTTTCTTTGGGGTGTACTTTCCAGGGGGGAGGGGTATTTTTCTCGGGGTTTTCGTATTTCCCATGGGGCTATTCTACGGGGGGCGAGGTCAACGCCTAGAATCAAAAATTCAAGTTCGAAATGATCAGAAGTCACTGTAAGAATAAAACAAAAACTAGAAAACAGACATACACAGGTGTTACTACAAACGAATAAATAAAACTTAGAAGTAATAAAACTTAAATTGAATATGCAAATCAAGCTCAAAACGAACGAAAATTACTGCAAGCAATAGTTTGGCTACTGTCCCCTTCCCTAACTGTAAAAGTCTAAAGCCTACTGTGTCATTTGCACTATACAGAAAATGAATTATATTACATTTTTTTTTCTTTTGTACTTACAGCATTGAAAGCAAAAATAAAAATTACAGAGAAATACAATCTTGAACTGCTGAAGTTTCAGCATTTAATGTAATTATATATCAAATGTTCTGTTTCATTTTATTAGTACTTTCCAAGGACTGTTCAAGACACATACAGTTTTCAAACGGATTGTATTACAAATGTTTTCTTTTGTACTTAAAACAACAATGAAAATAAAACAAAAATACAGAGAAGAAAAATGTTGAACTGATGAACTTTTTAATCTGATGAGCAATATTGCAGTCACAACCAGTCATACTTAAAGTCACAGTAGTAGTAGTAGTGGCCCTGAAAGTTTCAAGTTAATACCCTTACCCGTTCCTAAAGTATTGCAGATATAAGTTTTTGATAACGTGGATACAGATAGCATCTTTTTATTTAGCTCACCATACCCCTCAACAATCTGCGAAATATCACCTTAATACCCTTATTCTTTTCGGACGCACCCATGATAAAGCATTTTCCCCTTCCCCAATGATAAATCCTGTATGCTAAATATGGAGAAATTGGATAATTCATAATCCTTACTCTCGGGCTGTGGAGGCTTTGCTTTCCATTAAATGAGCCTCCTCCCAAGTTTATACGACCACCCTTTCCATAAAAACCATATACCCCAGGGCATAACTTGCAAACCTTGCTCTGAGCTCTGGGGGACTGTGTCAACCCTAGAGGCATTTTTATATGATATTCAGACTATTTTCAACAAAATGTCTATCTCAAAATTTTTATCAGACTCATTGGGGAAAAAGAGGGCATGGGTGGGGCTATTTCCTCTCCACTCACTTTTGACTCTTAAAAGGGCACTAGAACTTCCAATTTCGAAGCAAATGAGCCTCCTCCGAAGTTTATATGACCATCCTTTCCCTATAAAGTGCCTCTGGAAAAAATAAATAAAATATTCAAGCCTTACGGCCTTTATTATAAGGGATCTATTCTCCCCTTGGCAATACTTATTCCATCCTTGTTCCCAACATTTTATTCTAAAGGAAGGGATACTTGAGGTCGAATCTTGCCACCCCATTGATAAGAAGGATATCGCAAGAAAAGTTTGGAAATTTGGATCAAGAAGTTCATTTTTGAGGGTATGGGAACCCCGTCTAACCATAATAAACCGATGAAACGTTGTACCTTTCTCAATAGTCAAAACATACTAATGTAATAGCTTATAGCCTTTAGTAATAATGTCTATACGTTCTGCATAATAACGTTCTTTGTGTACGGACTTTGTATACGTGAGGGGACGAATACGACCCCGTGCTGCAAAATAACCTATGAAAACAAGAGGATCATCATATACAAGCTATTCCGTAGTTGGACGTGGCTTGACTGTTATCGAATTTTCACTTTTTTCAGCTAAATGTCTGTTCTGCAGCACAAAATGGTAGAAATTACCAATTTTGAGACAAACAATTAAACAAATGAAAACACACAATTACCAATTACCAAAAACACGCAATTGCACGCAAACTACCAATTTTGAGACAAACAATTAAACAAATGAAAACAGGGAATCCTCCTTTTTCCTGGTTTCTTTAGCAGTTCTTGGATGCCAACGCCTGATTCTGACAAAAATATTATGAACGTTGTTTCGCTACAAAAAAAGCAGAGAGAAAATGATAATGACATTTTGGATCAACTGGTAATATTGATCAATTAAATCCATATCGAGCACTAAGATATTAGTTTAAAATAAATAATGCTTTTGTTATCACCTATAAAAAAAAAGTAAAATAAAACATTGAAATTTGCTCTCCTTGTATAACTTTATTGTAAAGAAAAGAAAGGTAGGCTAATAGTATGATTAGTGGAAGTAATTAAAAAAGTGCTGTATGATATTTTTGTAGAATCTCCATGGAGACATTATTTCTAGAATACTTATTGTGCGTTTACAGCCCCCCCCCCCTAGATGGAATATTCCAACATATTCTCTCTAACATCTCCGACTTAGTTCGCATTATAGGCATTAAGATGTCCAGTGTTTTTTTTGTTTTTTTTTTACTCTAAATGCACATGAGAATAAATGATCCTGCTAAAAAGTTAAAATGAATAACATCTCTTAGTAAATAACCTATTAATCAGTCCTTTGATTATAATAATAGGAGTGTGCGCCCTAGATCATTATTAGAAATCGCAAAAATGTATTCTTGCTCTCTAGCAATAGTTCTACTGGTTGCAATAAATTGAACCTACCCGTGAATAATAGTTCTTATAATCCGATATTTTCAGATTTGGAAGCATTGTCTTGACATCCCTAAAAATTAAGTTTTACGACAATGCAATATTTTTATATTTCCTCCAGTTGGATAATCTTTCTCATAGATCTACAATTTGATATAATGAAACTGTAATTTTCCGTTTGCTTGTCTTCTTTAATGTGAGTTCACAGAAACATAGGCGAAGGACGTTTTTTTAATGGAGATTAAATAAAAAAAACAAGTTTTTTTAACTGAAAGTAAGGAACGACGTTTAAAATTAAAACAAACAGAAATTATTCCGTACATGAAAGGGGCTGTCCCCTCCTCAACACTTCGCTCTTTACGCTAAAGTTTTTCATTGTTTAAAAAAATAGAGTTGTGAGAAAGTCAAACTTCAGCGTAAAGAGCGAGGCGTTGAGGAGGGGACAGCCCCTTTCATTTACGGAATAATTTATGTTCGTTTTAAGTTTTAACGTCGTTCCTTACTTTCAGTTAAAAAAACTAGTTTTTTTTAATTTAATTTTGAACGTTTTTGAATTAATGCAGGTTTTGATTTTGGCTCACCGTACATGAGTAATTACAAAAAAATTGAATATTAATTTTACTTTTATTTGGTTAAATGGCTTTCTTGAAACCTGTTTAATTTTATTTACGAACGTTTTTATTAGTAATAAATATACGTAACTTACGAATTAACTTACGTAACGAACCTCTATATTCTTATATTTTTAATACGTATATTAGAGGGTTCGCCATACCTTGCTCTTTAAGCTAAAGATCGAATTTTGTTCCAATTCTTTAAAAATGACCCCTTAATCACAAATGCCGTTAATTAGAATAAATAGCTCTTATGAAAGTACTAAATTAATCTTTGGCTTAAAGAGCGAGGTATCGACTAGGGGATGAACCCAATCATACACGTAATGTTTTCTGTCGTTTTCAGTTTTGATGTTGCTCCTTACTTTCAGTTAAAAAACTTGTTTTTTTTTATATGTAATTTCTGATCTTTATTTAAATAATACTGGGAAATCCGGCGCCCCTTCATGGCAATGTCCCTTCTCCCCTGAAAACTTCCTTCATGAGAAGATCCTCCCACACAACCCCCGACCCACTTCTCCCCCCCACTACCAGAAAAAGCCCCTCTGAAAACGTCTGTATACTTCCCAATAACCAATGCTATATGTTAACATTGGGTAAAGTTCATAACTTTCAGCCCTTCCCCCTGGGACTTCGGGGGATTAAGTCATCCTAAAAGACATAGTTATCATATTTTCGACCATGCTGAACATAATGGCTATTTCAAAATTTTGATCGGATGACTTTGGGGAAAAAATGAACATGGGAGGGGGCCTAGGTGCCCTCCATTTTTCGGTCACAAAATAAGAGCATTAGCATTTGTGATTTTTGTTCGAATGAGCCCTCTCGCGATATTCTAGGACCACTGGGTCGATACGATCACCCCTGGGAAAAAAAAACAAAGAAATAAACACGCATCCGTGATCTTTCTTCTGGCAAAAAATGCAAAATTCCACTTTTTTGTAGATAGGAGCTTGACACCTCCGCAGTAGGGTTCTCTGATACGCTGAATATGATGGTGTGATTTTCATTAAGATTATATAACTTTTAAGGGTCTTTCCCCCTTTTTTGAAAATCAGCCAAATTTTCTCAGGCGCGTAACTTTTGATGGGTAGGACTAAACTTGATACAATTTATATATTTGAAATCAGCATTAAAATCTGATTCTTTTGATGTATCTCTTGGTATCAAAATTCCGTTTTTGAGTTTCGGTTACCATTGAGCCGGGTTGCTCCTTACTTACAGTTCGTTACCACGAACTGTTTGATAATATGATTAATAGATGTTTTGGATCTAGTTTTTGCTTAAATTAACTTATGGCTTTCTCAAAGTTGAATAAAAAAAAAAGTGTATTTAAAGAGTACTTTACTTAATTTGTTTTTAAACTTCGAATATTATCAAATGAAATAATAAATAGGAAATTTGATTACATAAATCAACAGGCCTATCAAGAAAGCCGAGATCCTAAATTACTCGGGCTGACGAAAAACATAAAAAAAAAAAAACTACTGGGTATTATAAAATAGCAAAAAAAAGCCGGTTAGTATTTAACTCTATGGGGTTATGGAAATTTTTTTTTTATCGATTTATTTACATTTTTTTTAATCTAGGGGGATTGCCCTGCGCTTTTGTAAATATAGGGGGTCACTGACATACATTTTTTTGTTATTAATGCGTATCTAACTTGTAACAACCTTAACTCATCCAACAATTCACTATTTACGGGAATTAATTTTGAAGTGAAAAGCCCCTGAAGTTCTGTGTCACAAGCCCCTGTAGTCACGACTGATCTTCAATCAGAGGCTGATTAGAATAGGCAATCATTACAAAGCCGAAACGTAGTTTCGCCTTAACAATAAAGCTGATTTAGGACGTTCAAAAGTCTCTGGCCTAGCAATGAGACACACTTCATCATGGCTAAAATCTGACGTGTCATTCTGACTAGTTTTCTCAAATATTCTATGAGGTTCAACCAGATCAAAGAAAGGTTAATTATGTCTACATGTCTTTTATGCTTACTCCACTAGGGGGTACCGAGCACTTCAAAGCGGCTAATTTAAATACTGTCATTTGTTTCTCATTATGCTTGTCGCCCAGCCTATTAGTTGTAACTTTTTTTCTGAGAGACCAAAATAAAACTTGACTTGTGTTTATTAGCTTGGCAGGGTTAATAAACAATTAAATATCAAGGGTTCTTAATTTAATCGTTGGATGAAACAGAGTAATGTCTCTTGCATATTCTTTCTTGGTGTTGTTTCAGGTTTCATGTAATCAGTTTGACTGATAATCAAAATATATCCGGGATTTTATTATAATTTGACTCCAAACTAATTTGAAGTAAAATCAAGGTTGATTCAATAGAAACTGGGAAATCTAGAAATTACAATCCTGCAAGATACCTAAGTTCACCTAAGACTGAACAAACGATCAGAGAAATAACTTAGGCTAGTACTCTGGCAAACGAAGGATATTTGCAGTGATAGTTCAAAAATTAAGGGGGTGTGCAGGTATAATATTTTTTTTAAATGAAGATACAAAAAAGATATTTTCACAAATTTAGAATGGGGAGTGGCGATATTTTAAAAATAGAATACCAAAAAAGCTATTTTCAAAAAATGTGTCTCCGAACACACAACACAGAAATTTTTCAGATATTTGACCAAAAAGAGCACAGGGTTTGTATCATTGGCAGTGCAATACAAAACGACGTTGGCATAATGTATTTTTTTTTTTTTTTTTTTTTTACACCAGGGCACTTCGTATCGAAGGAATTGTCGTAGAAACTATGAAAAGGGCTCATTCGATTGGAAATTGGAGTGGCTGTGCCCTTTTTAATAGTCGAATGAGATTGGAAGGCAACTAACACCCCTTCAAAGCCCACCATTTCCCAAAACACATCCAATCAAAATTTTGAGATAGTCATTTTGTTCAGCGCAGTGTATTTCCAGATAGAAATTATGTTTTTGAGGAGGACACAGCCCTCAGGGCAAGGGTTGTATGTTATGTCCTGGGGGCATATAAGGATTTTATAGAAAGCTTTGTAGTAGAAACTTCAAAAATGGCTCATTCGACGTTCAAAGTTTAATTCGATGGAAATTCAAAGGGCTAGTGCCCTTTTGAATAGTCGAAAGTCATTGGAGGGCAACTAACCCCCCTCTCATGCCCATCTTTTCCCCAAACACATCCAAACAAAATTTTGAGATAGCCATTTTGTTCAACGTAGTTGAAAGTTCTTGAAACTAGGTCTTTGATGATGACAACCCCCCACAGCTCTCAGGGCAAGGGTTGTGAGTTATGCCCTGGGGGAATATAATGTTTTTATATAAAGCGTTCGCATAGAAACTTCAAAAGGGGCTCATTCGATTGGAAATTGAAATGGCTAGTGCCCTTTTTAATTGTCGAAAGTGTTTGGAAGGCAACTAACACCCCTTTTAAACCCGCCAATTATCCAAACACATCCAATCAAAATTTTGAGGTAGCCATTTTGTTCAAAGTAGCTGAAAGGTCCGGAAATTACATCTTTGAGGATGACACTCCCCAACAGCCCTCTGGGCAAGGGTTTTAAGTTATGCCCTGGAGCATATAAGATTTTATTGAAGGTGTTGTCTTAGAAACTTGAAAAAGGGCTCATTTGATTGGAAATTGAAAGGGCTAGTGTCCTTTTTAATAGTCGAGAGCGAATGGAGGGCAACTTACCCTCCTCTCACGCCCATCTTTTCCCCAAAAACATCCAATCAAAATTTTGAGATATCAGTTTTGTTCGTAGTTGAAAGTCTTGTAAATTAGGCCTTTGAGAATGATAACTCCCTCGGAGCCCTCAGGGCCCGGGTTTTAAGCTATGCCCTGGGGGTATGTAAGCTTTTTATAGATAGTGATGTTGTAGCAGCTTTAAAAGGGACTCATTCGATTGGAAATTGAAAGGAATAGTGCCTTATTTAATAGTTGAAAGTGATTGAACGGCAACTAACCCCCCTTTCACGCCCACCATTTCCCCAAACACATCCAATCAAAATTTTGAGATATCTATTTTGTTCAACGTAGATGGAAGTTTTGGAAATTATGTCTTTGAGAATGATAACCCCCCACCCCACAGTCCTCAGGGTAAGGGTTTTAAGTTATACCCTAGGGGCATATAAGATTTTACAGAAAGAGTTGTCGTAGAAACTTCAAAAAGGGCTCATTCGATTGGGAATTTCGACTGAATAATCAAAAGTAATTGGAGCAAAAATAATCCTCCTCCCACGCCCATCATTTCCCCAAAAACATCCAATAAAAATTTTGAGATAGCCATTTTGTTGAACGTAGTTGAAAAGTCCGGAAATTATGTCTTTGAGGATGACACACAGCCCTCAGCGCAAGGGTTGTAAGTTATGCCCTGGAGGCATATAAGATATTATAGAAAGTGTTGTCGTAGAAACTTCAAAAAGGACTCATTCGTCTGGAAATTTAAAGCGCTAGTGCCCTATTTAATGGTCGAAAGTGATTGGAGGGCAACTAACGCGCCTCTCACGGCCACCATTTCCCCAAACACATCCAATCAAAAGTTTGAGATAAATATTTTGTTCAACGTAGTTGAAAGTTATGGAAAGTAGGTCTTTGCCAGCGTTGTCGTAAAAACTTAAAAAAGTACTCATTCAATTAGGAATTGAGAGGGCTAGTGCCCTTACTAATAGTCAAAAGTGATCGGAGGGCGAATTCCCCCCCCCCATACCCATTATTTCACCAAACACTTTCTATCATCATTTTGATACAGTAATTTTGTTGAACGTAGTTGAAGGGTCTGGAAATTATGTTTTTGAGTATGACAAACCCCCACAGCCCTCAGGGCTAAAGTTTTAATTTATAACCTGGGGCATATAATGTCATATAGAAAGTGTTGTCGTAAAAACTTCAAAAAGTGCTCTTTCGATTGAAAATTGAGAGTGTTATTGCCCTTTTCAATGGTCAAAAGTAATAAGAGGGAGAATCGCCTCACTCCCATTATTTCCCCAAACATTTCCGATCAATATTTTGATATAGCCACTTTGTTCAACGTGGTTGAAAAGTCTGGAAATTATGTCTTTGAGGATGACAACCCTCCCCCAATAGCTCCCATGACAAGGTTCGTAAGTTATGCCCTTGGGGCATATAACGTTTTTATAGGAAGTTTTATGGTAAAAGCTTCAAAAAGGGCTCATTCGATCGGAAATTGAGAGGACTAGTGCCTTTTCTATTAGTCAAAAGTGATCAGATTGCAAATGTCTCCCTCCACGCCTATCATTTCCCCAAACACTTCCAGTCAAAATGTTGTTATAGCCATTTCGTTAGGCCTATTAGTAAGGTCTGAAAATTATGTATTTGAGGATAAAAAATCCCCCAGCCCTCAGGGCAAGGGTCGTAAGTTATGCCCAGGGAACATATAGGGTTTTTATAGAAAGTGTGGTCATATAAACTTCAAAGCGGCCTCATTGGATTGGTAATCAAACGCTCTAGTGCTCTTTTTAAGAGCAAAGTAATCAGATGGTAGCTACCCTCTCCCCCCTACACACACGTCATATTGTCCCGAAATGCGTCTAATAAAATTTTGAGATACCCATTCTATTCAAAATAGTCTAAATATCATATAACAAGGCTTTTGGGGTTGAAACAAATCCCAGAGATTAGGGGCAAGGGTTGTAAGTTATGCCCATGGGGTATTAAAGGTTTCAGAAGAGGCTCAGTCCTTCTCCCTGAAACAGACTATGTCAATATAAAACGAAGAGAAATTAATCAAAAAAACTTTTTGCACAAAATAAGTTTTTCAAAAGCTCCATTAAACCAAAAATGAACAAAAATAGAATCAAATAATATACCAAGGATACTACTACCACAAATCAGTAGGCTATCAATAAATAAATGAAACCCAAAACAAACAGAAATTAAAATAAGTCAAACTCAAAACAATCAGAAATTAATCTGTGTAGGGTTCTAAACCCTATACTTTTTAAAAGCTAGAATATAATTTGTACTTTACTGGAAATTTTAGAACCCTACACATATTAATTTCTGCTCGTTTTGAGTTTGACTTATTTTAATTTCTGTTTGTTTTGGGTTTCATTTATTTATTGATACTGCATTTCTGGTAGTTGTATCCTTTGTAGATTATTTGGTTCTATTTTTTCATTTTTGGCTTAATAGAGTTCTTTTTTTTTGAAAAGTTATTTTGTGCAAAAAGTTTTTTTTTTAATTTAAAATAGATCGAGTTTATTCATTTATAAAGAAGCAAACAGGATACGCCATTTTCTTCAGAAGGTGTTGCACTTGAAACATAAACGTGAGACACAATATAGGGCACAAATCCCCCTCCCTTGGTAGCTGTACATGTACCTATACTGTCCATTAAATTATATGCCTGCCTGAAAAAATTTGCCTGATTTGCCTGATAAAATTTGCAAAATATACAAAATTCTCCAAAAGGGAGAATTTTGTATATTTTGCCAGAAGAAACATCTTTCTTCTGGTAAAAAAAAAAGAATTCCATATTTTTGCAGATTTGAACCTGAAACCTTTAAAGTACTGGTTTCTGATACACTGAATAAATTGGTGTGATTTTCATTAAGATTCCATGACTTCTGGGGAAGTATTTCCCCCCTTTTTCTAAAATCAGGCAAATTTTTTCAGGCTCGTATCTTCTTATGGGTAACACTTAACTTATTGAATTTTATATATTTGGAATTAGCATAATACGCCATTTCCTTTTATGTATCTATTGATATCAAAATTCTGTTTTTTTTTAGAGTTTCGGTTACTATTTAGCCGCTTTGGTTACTATTGTTTTTCGCCAAGACCTAGTGTATACAAAAAACAAATTCAGTTAAGATTGGACCTTCCTTAACCTCAATATTGCGAGTCTGATGGTGAAGTTGGAATTTTTCTATTTACTAAACTTTCTTAGATACTGCCTAGTATCTAAAGGGGTAAAAACAGATTTTACCGTTTTTTTTCAAGGTCACAACCTAGTGCGGACATACTAGAACTGTAAAACCTAGTTTCTACTTTAATCAGAACATGGAGCGGAAAAGATGGGAAGAAAACAGACTCCAGAAAATATATTGACGAAACTCTGTAACTTCATCTATTTTATTTCTATTGTTCCAAAACTGTAAAAATTAAATCCCTTCTTAACGATTTTTTCGAATATTTGGAAAATTCCACAAACGATTCTGCTGTCTGAGAAGGTGAATTATTGACAGTTTGTAAAAGAATTGCAAAGGAAACTTGGATTCTTTGTCAAACAGTTCGTGGTAACAAACTGTAAGTAAGGAGCGACCCGGCTCAATAGTACCAAAAACTTTAAAAACGGAATTTTGATGCCAATAGGCATATCAAACGAATTAGCTTACTATGCTGATTTAAAATATATAATTTTCATTTAAGTTTAATCTTACCCATAAACGGCTACGAGGCTGAGGAAATTTGCCTTATTTTTTAAAAGGGGGAAACACCCCCTAAAAGTCATAGAAGCTTAATCAGAATCACACCATCAGGTTCAGGGTATCAGAAAACCCTATCATAGATGTTTCAAGCTCATATCTGCAAAAATGTGGAGTTTTGTATTTTTTGCCAGAAGAACTGTCACGGATGTGTGTTTATTTATTTTATTTATTTATGTTTTTCTCCATGAGTGATTGTATCGACCCAGTGGTCCTAGATTATCGTGAGAGAGCTCATTCAAACTAAAATTAGTAGTTTTAGTACCCTTTCTAAGTGACCAAAATGGCTAGAGGGAAACTAGGCCCCCTCCCCGCCCCTTTTTCCCAAAATCGTCCGATCAAAATTATGAGATATCCGTTTTGTTCATCATAGTTGAAAGGCCCAACAGCTATGCCTTTTTATGCAACATGATCCCCTCTCTACAGCCCCAGGGGAAAGGTCTCTAAGTTATAAAATTTGCCAATTGTTTACACCTAGTTTCTGTTTTTGGGAAGTATGCATACATTTTCGGGCGGGGGGTGAATTTTCTGCTGGATGTTTTTCCGTGGAGGAATTTTCCATGGGGAGGAAAGTTTCTAGGGGGTGAACTTTTCGGGGGAAATTAAACACTGGGGGTATTTTCAAGAATATAAAATTCTTTTTAAATGTCTTGCTTTCTCTTTTATGTCTCAGTTTTGCGCGTGGAGTTGTTAAGGATAATTTTCCTGGGTAAATTTTTATCGGGATTGAATTATCTAGAGGATAAATCCATGGGTAGGGCATTTCTCCTTGGAGGTGGGAACTGGCAGATCTAGAGGGCCGGGGTGGACCCCCAGCCCCCTCAAGATTTTTTCTGGCACCCTCTTTACCTGTTTTTTCTCTTTCTTCACGCTTTTATTAGAATAAATTTGTCAATTTGGTCAATTATTGGCATCTTTGACACATTGCCCCCCCAAGATTTTGATGATTGGCGCCCTTTTCACATTGGACCCCTCCAATATTTTTCTCTAGATCCGCCCCTGGGTGGGGCCAGATTTTTTGGCATTATTTAAAAAACATCACAAATTAAATAAATAAAAAATAAGTTTTTTTTAACTGAAAGTAAGGAGCAACATTAAAACTTAAAACGAATAGAAATTATTCCGGATATGAAATGGGTTGGCCCCTCCTCAACACCTTGCTCTTTACGGTAAAGTTTGACTCGACTTTTTGTCACAGTTCTACTTTTTAAAGTAATACAAAACCATAGCGTAAAGAGCGAGGTGTTGAGGAGGGGATATCCCTTTTCATATATAGAATAATTTCTGTTCGTTTTAAGTTTAAATGTTGCTCCTTGCTTTCAGTTAAAAACTTTCCTTTTTTAATTTTTCAAGGAAAATGTTGGAAGCAATGACTAAAAAATAACTCATAGCTCGACTTCGAGTTTGTCTTGATTTTCACCACTTCATTCCATAGACATCATATGTGCATCTAATTCACCTAAGATCATGTTTGGTGCATTTGTCCTTTTCTGTTATTAAATAAAAAAAAACAAGTTTTTTCAACTGGAAGTAAGGAGCAACATTAAAACTTAAAACGAACAGAAATTATTACCTATATGAGGGGTTATCCCCCTAGTCAATGCCTCGCTGTTTATGCTAAAGTACGAATTTTTTTCGAATCAGAAATCAATGAATCACAAAGGCCGTTTAATTAAAATAGATAGCTCTTTTGAAAGTACAAAAAAACTTTAGCGTAAAGAGTGAGGTATTGACTAGGGGGCGAACCCCTCATATGCGTAATAATTTCTGTTCGTTTCTTACTTTCAGTTGAAAAAATGTTTTTTTTATTTAATTTCTGATCGTTTTTTAAATAATGCTGGGAAATCCGGCGCCTCTTTCATAGGAAACATCCTAAATGGAAATATCCTCTCACGTAACCCCCTTCTCCTTCCCTCCCCCACTAGAAAAAAGTTCCTCCTGAAAACGCCTGTATACTTCCCAATAACCAATACTATATGTAAACAATGCGCAAAGTTCATAACTTGCAGCCCTTTCCCTGGGGACTGTGGGGGACTAAGTCATCCTCAAAGACATATTTATTAGATTTTCGACTATGCCGAACAAAATGGCTACTCAAAATTTTGATTGGTTGACTTTGGGAAAAAATGAGCGTCGGAGGGGGCCAAGTTGCCCTCCAAATTTTTTGGTCACTTAAAAAGGTCACTAGAACTTTTAATTTTCGTTCTAATGAGCCTTATCACGACTTTTTTGGACCACTGGGTTGATACAATCACCCCTGAAAAAAACACGCATCCGTGATCTTCCTTCTGGCAAAAAATACAAAATTTCACATTTTTGCAATTAGGAACTTGAAACATCTACAGTAGGGTTTTCTGTTATGCTGAATCTGATGATACATTAATGAGCACCTCGTAAGGTTTTACGTGGTGGATTTCAAGCTGATAATCTCAAGATCTTTTGAAACAAAGAAAAATAATGTAGTAGAATAATTTTTGTAGCCATGAATATATAATGAGTCGGAGGTAATAGGCTTGAGATTGTCTGTGCAGGATTTCGACTCTTGTTGATAGAAGAGCATCGCCAAGTGCTGGAAACAATGTTGTGATCAAGATGGGCCCAGGATTGCACAAAGCCCCCATTCATGGAGGTCCCAGGGACTTCTTGCTGTCCGGTTCTAAGCCGGATTAAGCACTTCGGTTTAGACTTGAGAAAATATGTGATCCCCGTCCTTCACTGGTATCCGGGATCATTGCTTTTCCTGAGGCGAAAATAATTTCAATGATTTAAAGAACATGAAAATTGGAACTTAGAATGTTACGACGTTAGAAAATGACTATCGTACCGAAATTTTGACTGACAAATTCAGACGAATCGAACTGGATTTATTAGGAGTCTAGAAACTCATATCAAAGGGTAGGAAGTATGAAATTAGGTGATATAGAATTTGTTTACTCAGGCAGGAGGGATGGGGTACATAGACAGGGAGTAGGGCTCATGATGAATAAGGAAGCTGCCAAGTCTTGTTTAGGCTGGGAAGGTATTAATAATAGAATACTAATTGCTCATTTTATGACTAAAAAGTTCAGTGTATCAGTTATAGTAGTATATGCCCCTGTAGAACCGACTGACGGAGATACTTGTGACTCAGATGAATTGTACTTAGATTTAAAGGAACAAATAGACAGGGTCCCAGGTAGAAATATGTTTTTAATGGGAGATTTTAACGTCAAGGTTGGTAGAAATAGGGATAGATATTATCCTAGCCTAGGTAAATTTGGTGTGGGAAAAGAAAACAGTAATAGATACAGAATTTTGCAATTTTGCAGGTATCACAATCTAGTTTTAACCAATACAGTATTTGATCGTAAAATGGCCCATAAGTTAACATTGTATTCATGTGCTGGTAAGACAACTAACCTTATTGATCATGTTATTGTAAACCAAAGACTGGCAGGATCAATACAAGATACTGATTATGTTATTGTAAACCGAAGACTGGCAGGATTAATACAAGATACTAGGGTATATAGGAGTGCTGTTATTGATGTTAAAAGTAAACATCACCATCTAGTAGTGTCAAGGGTTAATTTAAAGCTAAAATATCGGAAGGGTAACTAACTCCTGGGAAGTTATGATGTTGGTAGACTCCAGGATAAAAATCTGAGAGACACTTTCCAGGAACAGTTGAATACTAAACTTAAGAGTTTAAAATTTGATAATGTGGAAGATGGTTGGAATAATTTTAAAACCGCAGCTAAGATATTAGTGAAAAAGATTTATGTTAGAACCGCAGCTAAGATATTAGTGAAAAAGATTTATGTTGATAGAAAGGAGAAAGGACTTGTACAAGAATTACCTTAGTGATAGATCATATGAAAGCAAAAGGAATGTAAAAAAAATTGGAGAAAGCATTAAAATATGAATTAAGGAGGTGTGAATTGGAGTCCATGGATAAAATTGCCGAGGATCTGGAAGATGCAGCTAGACGGCATAATAGTAAAATATTGTACCGGCATGGTAACAAATTGAGAGGGAGTACTCAATGCGGACTTGGCCGAGTTAAAGATAGGAATGGGGCCGCAAATAGCGATAAGGAAAAAACTAAAGAGAGATGGGCCGAATATTTTGAGAATTTGCTTAACCGAGACAGAGTTGATGGAAGAGATATAGAGGAAAATGAAGAAGTTTATGATACATTGGAGGTGAATGAAGATTTGTTTTGTGAGGAGGAATTAGCGACAGTACTAAAAGCACTAAAAAATAATAAGGCTGCAGGTGCTGATAGGGTGGTAAATGAGTTTCTTAAATATGGTGGCTCTGAGGTTAGAAATAAGTTACTGAAGATTATGATTATGATTTTTGGAAAAGGGGAAGTACCTAATGATTTTAGGAAAACCTTTATTAAGCCAATTTATAAGAAACGTGATAAAAGTGAGTGTGGTAATTATCGAGGGATTAGTCTGGTCTCTGTAGGTAGTAAATTACTTAGTAATATGATACTTTTTAGACCCTAGAGATGCCGTATACAAAGTTATAAGAGAAGAACGGTGCTGTTTTAGGAAAGGTAGAGGATGTATCGACCAAATTTTCACTCTTAGGTTAATAATTGAGAAGTGCCTGAGTTTTCAAACACCTTTGGTCCTCAGTTTTATAGATTATGAGCAAACATTCGATTCTATTGACAGAAGAGCTTTAGCAAAGGTATTTTCCTTGTATGGTATACCAGACAAATACATTAAAGTGATTAGTTCTATGTTCAAGAATAACACTGCTGTGGTTAATGTAGGAAATGAGGTTTGCAGCTGGTTTTGTATTAAATCAGGAGTCAAGCAGGGTTGTGTTCTATCCCCCTTTATATGGATTATTTTGATGAACTTTGTCTTAAGGAGCACAGGAAAGGCAATGGGAGACCACGCAATCAAATGGGGAGGAAAAGGTCTCCTGGACTTAGATTATGCTGATGGTTTAAGCATCCTAGATGAAAGTGTGAGCAAAATGAATGAAGTTTTAGAGGTTTTGCGAGTTCAGGGTGCTAGAATAGGGTTGAAAATTAATGTAAAGAAGACTAAGTCACTAAGGCTAGCAATAAGTGAAGATGAAAAGATGAAGTTGGGTAATGAAAAGATTAATCAGGTGGACAGCTTCACTTACCTTGGTAGTATTATTTGTAAAGATGGTGGTAGCAGTGAGGATGTCAAAAGTAGAATATACAAAGCTAAGAGAGTTTTTTTTCACAGTTAAAAAAAAGTCTTGAAGAACAGGAAGATGACGCTGCAGACCAAGATTAGAATATTGGAACCTACAGTGATCAAATATGGCTCTGAAGCAAGAACGCTCCGAAAATTGGATGAACATTTTCTAGATGTTTTCCAGGGAAATTGCTTACGGATTGTTCTGGGTACCCGGCTGACTGACCGTATTTCAAACAATAGGCTGTACGAAAAATGTGGTTCAATACAGATCTGTAGGGCTATAATGAAAGAAAGGTTGAGGTGGCTAGGGCACGTTGTGCGGATGAAGGATGACAGTTTGCCGAAGATTGTTCTTTTCGGCCTACCTTCATGGCTAAACAGAAAGCAGGTAGTCCTCATCTAGGGTGGGGGACATCATAAAGAAAGATTTAAAGGAAATTGGAACTTCATGGGTGGGTGTAAAAAGGGAGGCTTTGAATAGATTGGGATGGAGGAGGAACGTGCGTAGCTGTGTTGGCCTCAGGTGGCTTGGTGCTGCGGTGAGTTGTTAGTAGTAGTAGTAGTAACGTAGTCTATCATGGAGAGCCTGATGAAAAGATCACCGGTAGCAGTTTATTATCTATTTCCACTAGTAAATTAATTTCCTCTTAAGTCGTCAAGTGCATCAAAAATAAAAAGTCCCAGTCCATTCCCATAAATGCCACATAGCCTGCAAGTTCGTAGCCTATCTTTAAAAATTGAAACCCTTCATTTTTTTCTGTGAAACACAATTGACGTGCACCTGAACCGAAATTATTCTATATCTGATTGCCAATTCAATAAATAACGAAAATTTCTTACCAAAAGTCCCTTTGATACTTCTATGAAAAAATAAACTAGTTTATACACTGGTACCTACATCACAACCCTTAATCTTCTGGTTGTCTATAAGTATTTAAACTACTGAAAAGATCGTATTTGAATCAGATTAATTAAAAAAAACAAAGTTTTTCCGAGGGAAGTTAAGAGCGAAGTTGAAACTTAAAACGGACAAAAATTATTACTTCATAGCCTATTTAACATATATTAATATAACTAGTACAAATAAATCAACTAATTATGTTTCCCTATGCTTTTATGATTATACAAATCTAGCGCTTTACTGAAAACACAAAATAATATATGAGTTTTGGTACAGTAAAAGCAAACAGATTATGGACACTTTTTATGCAATCCAAATATCAGTAATACCTATCAGAATCAATACCTTTTATGATAAAGCAACAATCTATATTGGGGCTTTCTTTATTTTTTTTACGCTTAAATTTGTGTAGCTTCCGCGCAATGGTTAAGTTCTATGAATGGCTCTTGTTTTGGTTCTTAAAAGGACATGTCATGATTAGTTTGAACACAAGTTCAAATTAAGGCCATCTTGATAGTATTAGGACTATAGACTAGCTTTAGAATTTGTATCAATTAATTTGTAAATTATTACTTCACAGCCTATCTAACAAGTATTAATAAAACTAGTACAAATAAACCAACTAATTATGTTTCTCTAAGCTTTTAAGATTATACAAAACTAGCACTTTACTGAAAACACAAAATAATATAGGAGTTTTGGTACAGTAAAAGCAAACCAATTAAGGTCACTTTTTATAGAATCAAAATATTATTAATCCCTTTTAGGATCAATTCCTTATAAGATACAGCAACAATCCATTTTAGGATTTAACTTTATTTTTTTATGTTTAATTTGGTATCACTTCTGCACAATGGCTCAGTTCAATGACTACTTCTAGTTTTGGTTCTGAAAAGGGCAATCTGTCATGGACAATCTGTCATGATTAGTTTGTACACAAGTTCGAAGTAAGGCCATCTTGATAACATTAGGACTATAGACTAGCTTTAGAATTTATTTCATAGATTGAAATTCACTCTTGTATAGAGAAACAATCGGATTTCCAGAGTTCATATTATGTCTTATTTGATCTCCATTTCAAGTGATTCTAAAGCATATTTCTTACAATGTAAGACCGTATATTACCCACTATTGGTATTATAACTGGTGAGAGCAAAATGCTGCTTG
Organism: Artemia sp. Qi Xiang Cuo; assembly: GCF_049724085.1. Classification (NCBI taxonomy): domain Eukaryota; kingdom Metazoa; phylum Arthropoda; class Branchiopoda; order Anostraca; family Artemiidae; genus Artemia; species Artemia sp. Qi Xiang Cuo. The sequence continues at coordinate 14,718,415 of NC_142795.1, forward strand.
ATAAATCAATCCAATATTTCTGTATGCTGCTCAATTACTTCGCGGTTGTTAAAAAATATTTAGTTTTACGCTTATGTTTTTAAGATAACTTAATTGTATACTGAAAGTTACTAATGTCAAAATGGGTGTAAGACTATGAAAAGCTTTATAGATTCTTGTAGTGTTGTCAGGCTACATACTCACTTTTGACTCTTAAATCAATAATCCTGTTTTTATACTTGACTTTTGTGTTTTCAGTAAAGGGCTAGTTTTCTATAATCATACCACAGGGAAACATAATTAGTTGGTTTATTTGTACTAGTGTTATTCATATATGTTAGATAGGCTGTGAAGTAATAATTTTTGTTCGTTTTAAGTTTCAACTTCGCTCTTTACTTCCCTCAGAAAAACTTTGTTTTTTTAGATTAATCTATGTTTGTATTATGATTAAAATGACATGTAGAAACAGCGTTGCTATGATCTTTTTCATTTGTACGGAATAGTGAATGTTCGTTTTAATTTTTAATTATACTCCTTACTTTCAGTTGAAAATTTATTTTAATGTAGTTCCTAATTATCACCGATCTAGGGGAGATAGCACACCTACAGAAAATACTGAAAACAACCTTGACAGCTGCGAAAAACTTTCAGGCTATAACATGAAGTTCATCATCCAAGTAGTAATGATCCTAAAGGCGTGGGACGAACAGTGGGACGAACTTGACTTACCACGGACAGTTATCTAGTGCTACAGAAGGGACAAGACTTACCAGACAGGTTTCTGAGGCAACACCCATTTTCTGGACCAATCAGAGACATCGAATACAGAGGGTACTTAATATACGGTAACTTGATTATCATAGCTTTAGCAATCATATTCAATATATGCCAGACGGGTTACTGAGGTTAGCAGCCTAGCTGGTGAACAACCAAGCTTTTGGCTATTAGCATTTAACGGAAGGTTTAAGGATTGCATACGGTATTAGATATCAAAAAGTTTTATCATTTGCGTAAAAAGAACTCAATTTTCGAAAAAGATATTCCATTTGCATATCTCTACTCTGAATGATCTTAATTCGTGATTGAATAATAGGGGTGAAACAGAGCTCGGTAACATTTTTAATTGGATTTTACGAAGGTGGTATAAAGGGTTAAACTGCTTAAAAGTTAAGGTAAGTCCGAGAGGGTGGTAACTCTTACGTAACTTATCATAAATTTGGAATAACATCAATGGTATTAATTTATGGAAACAACTACTGTTGACAAGGTGATCATGGGACTTGACTTAGCTTTACTTCTCGGCTGTGTTCTGTATAATACATAACTACCATTTGTGCAGTGTTGCCAATATAAAATATGCATTAGCATTGGGGTATGCTAAAAAGTTGAAACTAATAGAGTCATATGCGCCAAGATGACCTTATGGCTTGACCTAGCTTTACTCCTCGACTGTGTTCTGTATAATACACAAGTATCAATCGAGTAGTGTTGTCAATGCAAAATGCGCCTTAGCATTGGGGTATGCCAAAAAGTTGAAACTAATAGACTCATAGGCGGCAAGATGACCTTATGCCTTGACTTAGCTTTACTCCTCGACTGTTTTTTGTAGAATACACAAGTACCATTTGAGTAGTGTTATCAATACAAAATATGTCTTAGCATTGAGTTATAATAAAAAATTGAAACTAATAAAGATGTAGATGACAAGAAAAGAATTTTAATAGAGAAATTCAGAACAATCCTTAGAAAGCCTTAGAAATCAAAAAGTGAGATGATTATGGGTTTGAAGTATCAAGGACTACAACCACCAATGACCCTAACCACCAAGGACCTCAACCTCAAAGGGTCCCCAACCTCCAAGGGGCCCCCTCCCTCCAACTTTTTGGCCCCCCATTTTTTAATACTTGTTTTTTATGTTTTTTGAACTTTTTTTTATTTTTTTAACATGGTATTTTTTCAACTTTTTATTACATGTCTTAGAATGACATAAAACGTACTTAAAACATAAGAAATTCACATTTAATATTTTCCAAATTCAAAATGAGAATGATATAGAAATGTTAGTCTTTACTTTTACTATTATAAAAATAATGTTTGTAGTAGCAACCTTTTTTTTTGGACTGAATTTTTTTGCACAGAAATTATTCAACATATTTTTACGTATCTTAAAATGACATGAAATATGCTTGCGGCTCTACCAATCCTACTCTATGCTTGCTCATAGTACTCTACGGCAGGTTATCGACACTACCTAGTTTATTGGTTGTATTAAATCAGTAATTCTTACGCAGTGGAAGGATAGACACATAATTCATATCTTTAAAAAAGTGAACATGAAGCATTTTAAGAAAGGGTGTTCACATGATAGTGTTATTGTAGCATTGAATGCTGACAAGGAGAAGTATTTTAACTAAGAAACAAGTACAAGTGGTAGCACTATCGGAAACGTATGCGTGCTTTGTCATGACAGTAAGGAATTAAATTTCTTTGGAGTACCAAAAAAATTCAACTCTTATGATGATGGATATGCGAGATTGAGATCTCCGGAGATGATTGCACTCAAAGAGAGTGCCAACATAAAAATAATAGTTGATGAAGAGGGGCATCTTCTTGCTAGTGCTTGTGGTAACATGTTACCCAGTGTTAAACCCTATCATCAGCTTTCAGATATCAGCATTCAACAGAAGTTCAAAAGAAGACAGGGCGACTCTTCTACAAATATCATAAACCATATCTTGTGTAAGTGCCGGAACTGTTACCTATGTAAAAATAATTTTGTAATAGACACTGAAATTGCCAGAAAATTAAAAAAGGCATTGGTAGAAAATATCACTAAGAAATATAAAAAATAATTGATGAAAAACAAAGTGCCAACAAACGTTACTACCACTGATCAAACAGTCAATGAATCAAATAATAGCAAAGATGATGCGCATATTGAACCTGTCGGTGACACACCCGTAAAAATTGTGTACGACTCAAAGTGGAATAATGACTATTCTACTGGTTACGAACTAAGAGAAGACAATAGCTACAGTATCAAGAGAGAACATGGTGAACTATTTTATAGAACAGATTCAAAATGTCCAAAGTTGTTCAATGATATTAATAATATATAATAATATATTTTTTTTTGTATTAATATTCTACATGTCATTATTTCATTAAAAATATATTATGCATTACATTGTTATTTGTTCATTATTTGTAGAGTATGCTAGCATATCAAACGCTTAGAATGTCTATTAAAACATCGGAGATGTAAGAAAAGGAATTTTCATACATCATATGTCGGATAGATAGGTTAACATAGAGAAAATCTAAGTATCAGTATGAATAAATTCTTTATCAACATCTTTTGTCGGATAGGTCAGGATAAAATTGATAAAATCTAAGTATCAAAGCGAATAGATTATTCATCAACATCCTTTGCCAGATATGTCGGTTAAAATTATCAAAACCTAAGCGTCAGAGTGATGGAATTATGTATCAACATCTATTGTCAGATACATGGGATAACATTGACAAAATCTATGTATCAGAGTGAATAAATTTTTTCTATCAACATTTTTGTCAGATACATCGGATAAAATTGAGTAAATCTAAGTATCAGAGTGAATAAATTCCTTATCAACATCCTTTCTCTGATACATCAGATAACATTCACAAAATTCAAGTATCAGAGTGAATAAATTCTTTATCATCGTCTTTTGTTAGATATGCTTGATAAATTTGAGAAAACCTAAGTATCAGAGCGAATAAATTCTTTATCAATGTCGTTTGACAGTTATATTTGATAACACTGACCAAATCTAAGTAACATAGAGAATAAATTCTTTATCAACTTCCTTTGTCAGATATATCAGATAACATTCACAAAATCTAAGTATCGGAGTGAATAAATTCTTTATCATCGTCCTTTGTCAGATATGCTTGATAAAATTGAGAAAATCTAAGTATCAGAGTGAATAAATTCTTTATCAGTGTCTTTTGACAGATACGTTTGATAACACTGACAAAATTACAGTATCAAAGTGAACAAATTCCTTATTAACATTCTTTATCAATATCATTTGTCGGATACGTTGGATAACATTGACAAAATCCATGTATTAGAATGAATACATTCTTTATCAACATCCTTTGTCGGATAGGTCGGGATAAAATTGATAAAATCTAAGCACAATAGCGAATAGATTCCTTATGTACATACTTCGTCGGAAATTTCAGTTAACATTATCAAAACCTAAGTGTCAGAGTGATTAAATTCTGTATCAACATGTATTGTCAGGTACATGGGATAAAGTTGACAAAATATAAGCATCAGAGCTAATAAAGTTTTTCTATCAACATCTCTGTCAGTTACATCGGATAAAATTGACAAAATATAAGTATCAGATTGAATAAATTCATTATCAACATCTTTTGTTGGATACATCGGATAACATTGTCAAAATCTAAGTATCAAAGTAAATAAATTCTTTATCAACTTCTTTTGTCTGTTACATCAGATAAAATTCACAAAATCTAAGTATCAGAGTGAATAAATTCTTTATCATCGTCTTTTGTCAGATATGCTTCATAAAATTGAGAACATCTAAGCATCAGATTGAATGCATTCCTTATCAATATCATTTGACTGATACGTTTGATAGTATTAGACCTAATAAATTCTTTATCGTCGTTTTTCGTCAGACGTGCTTGATAAAATTGAGAAAATCTAAGCATCAGGGTGAATAAATTCTTTATCAATATCTTTTGTCAGATACGTTTGATAACACTGACCAAATCGAAGTATCATAGCGAATAGATTCTTTATCAACTTCTTTCGTCGGATCCACCAGATAAATTTCACGAAATCTGAGCATCAGAGCGAATAATTTCTTTGTCAACGTTCTTTGTCATATTTTCCTGATAAAATCGATAAAATCCAATTATCAGAGTGAACAAATTCTTTATTAACATTCTGCATCAATGTTAATCTGCATCAACATCTACTGTCATATACATGGGATATCATTGACAAAATCTAAGTGTCAGAGTGAATAATTTTTTTCTATCCACATCTTTGTCATATATATCGGATAAAATTGACAAAATCTATGTATCAGGTTGAATAAATTCTTTATCAACATCTCTTGTCGGATACGTCAAATAACATTGTCAAAATCTAAGTATCAGAGTGAATAAAGTCTTTATCATCGTCTTTTGTCAGATATGCTTAATAAATCTGAGAAAATCTAAGTAGCAGAGTGAATAAACTCTTTATGAATATTATTTGACAGATACGTTTGATAACACCGACCAAATCTAAGTAACATGGTGAATAAATTCCTTATCAACTTCTTTTGTCAGATACATCAGATAACATTCACGGAATCTAAGTATCAGAGTGAATAAATTCTATTTCAACTTCATTTGTCGGATACATCAGATAACATTCACAAAATCTAAGTATCAGAGTGAATAAATTCTTTATCAATGTCATTTGATAGATGCTTTTGATAACACTGATAAAATTTAAGTATCACAGTGAATAAATTCTTTATTAAAATTCTTTATCGATATCATTTCTCGGATACGTTGGATAACATTAACAAAATCTATGTATTAGAATGAATACATCCTTTATTAACATCATTTGCCGGAAATGTCAGTTAACATTATCAAAACCTAAGTATCAGAGTGATTAAAATTTGTATCAACATCTATTGTCAGATACATGGGATAAAATTGACAAAATCTAAGTATCAAAGTGAATAATTTTTTTCTATCAGCATCTTTGTCGGATACATCGGATAAAATTGACAAAATCTAAGTATCAGATTGAATAAATTCTTTATTTCTTTATGAATAATACTGCAAAGAAATTTAATTCCTTACTGTCATAAGAACACGCTTACGTTTCCGATAGTGCTACCACTTGTACTTGTTTCATAGTTCAAATACTTCTCCTTGTCAGCATTCAATGCTACAATAACACCATCATGTGAACACACTTTCTTAAAATGCTTCATCTTCACTTTTTTAAAGATATGACTTATGTGTCTATCCTTCCACTGCGTAAAAATTACTTATTTAATACATGCAATAAACTAGGTAGTGTGGATAACCTGCCATAGAGAACCAGTGGGAAAGCCGCGTCGTGTCTATGAACAAGCATAGAGTACGATTGGTACAGCCTCAAGAATATTTCATGTTATTTTAAGATACTTAAAAAAAAGTTTATTAATTTATAATCCAAAAAAAATCAGTCCAAAAAAAGGGTGCTACTACAAACATTATTTTTCTAATACTAAAAGTTATGACTAATATATCTATATCATTCTCATTTTAAATTTGAAAAATATTAAATATGAATTTCTTATTTTTGAAGTACGTTTTATGTCATTCTTGTACATGTAAAAAAAAGTTGAAAAAAATGTTAAAAAATAAAAAAAAAGTTCAAAAAACTTCAAAAAAGTATAAAAATATGGGGGGAGGGGGTCAACAAGCTGGAGGGAGGGGGCCCCTTGGATGTTGGGGGTAGGAGTCCCTTGGAGGTTGAGGTCCTTGGTGGTTAGGGTTATTGGTGGTTGTGGTTCTTGATACTTCAAACCCATAATCATCACACTAGTTGGTTTCTAAGGATTTCTAAGGATTGTTCTGAATTTCTCTGTTAAAATTCTTTTCTTGGCATCTACATCTTTATTAGTTTCAACTTTCTAGTATACCCCAATGCTAAGGCACATTTTATATTGATAGCATTTCTCAAATAGTACTTGTGCATTATACAGAACACAGTCGAGGAGTAAATCTAGGTCAAGGCATAAGGTCATTTTGGCGCCTATGACTCTATTAGTTTCAACTTTTTAGCATATCCCAATGCTAAGGTAAATTTTATATTGACCACGCTCTTCAATTGATACTTGTGTATTATACAGAATACAGTCGAGGAGTAAAGCTAGGTAAAGCTATAAGGTCATCTTGGTGCATATGACTCTATAAGTTTCAAATTTTTAGCATACCCCAATTCTAATGTATATTTTATATTGGCAACACTGCTCAAATGGTAATTATGTATTATACAGAACAAAGCCGAGAAGTAAAGCTAAGTCAAGTCCTATGATCACCTTGTTAACAGTAATTGTTTCCATAGATTGGTACCATTGATGTTATTCTAAATTCATGATAAGTTACGTAAAAGTTACCACCCCCTCGAACTTACCTTAACTTTTAAGCAGTTTAAGCCTTTTTACCACCTTCATAAATTCCAATTAAAAATTTTATCGAGCTCTGTTTCACCCCTATTATTTAATCACCAATTAAGATCATTCAGAGCAGAATTATGCCAATGGAATATGCCAATGGAGTTATTTTTACGCAAATGATACAACTTTTTTATATCTAATAACGTATGCAATCATTAAACCTTCCGTTGAATGCTAATAGCCTAAAGCTTGGCTGTTCACCAGCCAAGCTGTTAACCTCAGAACCCCGTCTGGCATGTATTGAATCTGATTGCTACAGCTATGATAATCAAGTTACCGTATATTAACTACCTTCCGTATTCGTTCTCTCCGATTGGACCAGAAAATGGGTGTTGACATAGAAACCTGTATGGTAAGTCATCTCCCTTCTGTAGTACTAGATACCTGTCAGTGGTAAGTCATGTTCGTCCCGATGTTCCTCCCGCGCCTTTAGGATCATTACTACTCATCCATACTTAACAAAACAATACATGTTTTTAAGGAACGTTTGTTTTTAGATGAACAAAAAACTGTTTTTACTCGGCCGACTGCCCCTGAAAAAGCCATAATGAAGACAGGGCCTTGTAAATCACCTACTGACTAGGAGAAACTAGAAGGCTACTGTAACAAAAGAGAGCTGCTTAAGGGCTCATTTAACGGCTTATATTTATACATAATCGCTTTTGATAAATTTGGCTTGATAGAACATTCCCATAAAGTGCACTTTTGGTTGTTTCCCCCATTTTTTTTAATGAAAAAAGTGTCTTTTTCAATGAAATGACTCAAAAAATGTGTTTTTCAAAACCTAGGCAGGATCAAAAAACTAAGGGGGCAAGAACGTCCTTTCCCCTCAATTACCGCCGTTAGAACTAGTACACAGGCTTCATCGCAGAGTGAATTTGAAAGGTTCACTTTAAAAATGTTGATCATTCAAGCTTAGTTTTTGGTAGATTTTCAGTTGAAAAGATTTTAGTTTTAGTTATTTTTTCTCACAATAATCTTTTAATTTTCAAATGAGTAGGCGATTTATGAAACTTACTAAGAGGGTCTGGAATTGGAGGATATGTGAGGGATATAATAAACCTCCAGTTAGGGGTTTTGGACCATAATTGTTGCAATGGTACCGTTTTATGCTTCCAAACTCTTCCAATTAAGAAGTGGTACCAAAAATGCCGTTTTTAGTGCTATATGGCACTTTTGGATTGTAAAATTAATAAAAAGCACGTAGATATGAGTAATAGGTTTAAAATGAGCGACTAAGCATCTCCCTATGATGTTTTTGTAGCACGCTAGGCCTGTTGAAAGAAATAGAAAAAAACCGGAGACAGATCAGTGGTACCGATGAAAAAGTGATTTTTCTTGTTGTTCAAGGAGGGGGACCTTAATTTCCCTGTACAAGGTTTTCGACCTTGCTGATTCCAATGGTACACTTTTTATTTTGATCTGACGTCCATTTTCGAAGGTTTTAATTGCCATAATTTTCTTTTTGCAATAAACTTTTACTTTACAGGAACTAACAAAAAATGTATTAAAAAAAAAACAATTGTAAAAGTTAAAAGATAATTTTTGTACATAAATTTCTGCGTGTTCATTTTACAGAAAAGAAAGCTCAACTTATTTCAAAGTAAAAATATATTTCCTTATACCTTAAAGCACGTAGATATGAGAAATAGCTTTTGAATGAGCCATTAAGAATCTCTTTATGATGTTCTGGTAGCCCGCTAGACTTGTTAAAAAAAAAACAAAAAAAAAAACAGGAGAGAGATCAGTGCTACCGATGCAAAAAAGTGATTTTCCTTGTTGTTCAGGAAGGGGTATTGTAATTTCCTTGCACAAGTTTTTGACCATCTTTATTCTAATCGTACACTTTCCATTTTCACGTGACGTCATTTTTAAAGGGCGTGAGGCTTTTTTTCTAAATCACCATAAAATTCTTTTCGCAATAAACTTTTACTTTTAAGAAGAACCAAAATAATAGTTAACGTTCCTGAGTCAGGTTTTTTTTTCACTAGGCAGTTTTTTTCAAAACGTGTTTTTTGTGGTTCGCTCTATTAGGTTGCAGCTGCCGCTGCAACCATGATACCTTGCCGGGAAATGCTTTGGAAATGAGCCTAGAAAATGACTGAAATAAACAACTACGAATACCGATATTCTCGATACGATATATGCGATACTAATACGCACGATACCGATATTCTCGATACGATATGTGCGATACCAATAAGCACAATACCGATACGCGCGATATCGATACGCCCTATATCACATACAGCCCTTCCCCAGGGACTATGGAGGGCCATATCATCATAAAAACCATATATATTAGACCTTTGAACTATGTTAAACAAAATGGCTATCTCAAAGTTCTAATGGGACTAATTGTGGGGGAGGGGGCGTGTAGGGAGGGGGGCTATTTGCCCTCCAATCTTTTTGGTCACTTAAAAAGGGCACTTACAAATTTAATTCCCTTTGGAATGAGCTATAACACACCTCTCTATGATGCTCTGGCCACCCCCTAGCCCTTCTAAAAAAAAGAAGAAAAAAAAAAGGGAGACAGATCAGTGCTACCCATGCAAAAAAGTAATTTTCCTTGGTGTGCAAGGTGAGGGACTGTAATTGTCCTACTAGAGGTTTTGACCATGATGATTACAATGGTGTACTTTCTATTTCGATTTGATGCCATTTCATGGGATTTCAGGCTCTTTTTCAAAATCATCATAAATTTCTTTTCACAATAAACTTTTACTTGTAAAATTAACTGAAACAATAGTTACCATTCCTGATCCAGTGTCAAATGGCAATTGTTCCTCACTAGACAGTTCATTTTGAAAACACGTTTTTCAACTTTTAATTACTATGCGCTGTGGTTCGCTCTTTACTAGGTTGCAGCTGCAGCTGCAACCATGATGAAAGTGGTTATTCAAGGCTGCTTCTCTGTTACTACAATTCAACACTTAGGGTGGTTGTAAGACAGTTCTTCTGTGATCTTTACAAAAAAGTATATATTGCATATAAAAGAGTAATTTTTTATAAATAATTAATATATAATATAAAAAAATAATAGAATATATGAAATAATTAATATAAATAGCATACATTGAATATAAATATATAAAATAGTAATTGCAAACCCATAGGTAATTCTTTTATGTTCTGAATAGAACTAAGCTTGCAGGCTTAATAAGATTACAAAATTTATATAATAACCACACAAAAATCAGAAATAACAAATAACAAGATTATGCTCTTCTGATAAATTAAAAGATTAGTTTTGAACTACTGATCATAATAAAGCGGTCTTAATTTGACTGACTCAGTGGTGGTTTTGACCTCTCCAATACCCGGGGCAAAATCTTTATTATCCCCCCCCCCGTCTATAAGAAATTTGCAGGCCAAATTTCGACAAAATTTTCATGTATTGAAAAAAAATGAACACAAAATACCTTAAAAAAAACATTCTTTTTCATTTTAACGCCTGTTGTTAACAATAAGTTTAAACTTGTCTCAAAAACTCTAGTTAATCTATTTCCTGGTTTACGTATTATAAAAAGAACCAACACCAATCATTTGGAGCACATGACATCTATACATTCTGGGTTTTCTTTTGTGTCACGAACACTTTATTGAAGAAGAAAATTATACATATTAGCAAACCAAACGAATAAGCTTTAATACTTGTATTGCGTCATTGGTTTACACGACTGCGCTGATTTATTGTCCGGTTGAGAGGAGATTGAAATTCTACGGTTATTCTAAATAATTATGAGCAACAAATGCCACTTGAATGTGTTTACGTTTTAGCTCTATTATAGATCATTATCTATAGAACAACAATAAATTATAGTCAATATATAATTTTAGTTATGGGCTTAAAACTTTTTTTTTGCAAGGTGGCCAAAGAATTGGCAAATTTCATGTTGTAATTGTAACCAGTGGCAGCGACCCTTCTATCAAAGCTCAAAGAGCAACAAAGATGCTATAACATACCAAAAGGGTTTTAGGGAATCTCTGCCTAAACATCCTAGATTTTGCTATTTTTGTTGTTGATTTTTTATATTTGTCCATATAATTCTCCTATCCTTGGCTATTTTTGAATTTGTTTCCCCTTCCCCACCCAAAATAGATTCTGGCACATGTTCCTGAGCTCTGAGCAGGCGCAGCCACAGAAATTTTTTTTTGTGAGGGGACTATGTTTATATAAAGTTAAAAAAGGTGACAAAATCTGAGGGACATAACGAAAATAACGATATTCCAGAGGAAAGTGAGGAGCAAAGCACGCATCTGGAATGTATTTAATGAAGGGAATAGTTTGGGAGAGGAAGAAAAACAAATAACCTAACCTAATCTACCAGAAAATGTATTTATCAAACAGTTCGTGGTAACGAACTCTAAGTAAGGAGCGATACCGCTCAATGCTAATCGTAACTGTAAGAAACAAGGTCTTGATAACAATATATACATCAAAACAATACAATTTTGATTCTTATTAAAAATATGTAAAATTCATCAAATTTAGTGTTTACCCATCAAAAGTTACGAGCCTGAGAATACTTGCCCAATTTTTGAAAAAGGGAGGAAATACCCCCGTAAAATCAAGTGATATTAATGAAAATGACACCGTCAGATTCCGCTTGCCAGAGAACACAACGTGATCGTAAAGGTTTCAAGCACCTATGTAAAAAAAATGTGGAATTTTAAATTTTTTGCCGGAAAAAAGATCACGGATGCGTGTTTATTTGTTTGTATATTTTTTTCAGGGGTGATCGTATCTAACCAGTGATCTAAGAAGATCGGAAGAAGGCTCATTAGGATCGGAAACCAAAAGTTCTAGTGCCCTTTTTAAGTGACCAAAAATATTGGAGAGCAGCTAGCCACACCCCACGCTCATTTTTCCCCAAAGTCACCCAATATTTTGCTTCACCAGGAACGAGTGCCCCATATCCCACTAGTCCTCTATCAAGTGGTAAAAAACAAATTGCCTGGATGATTACCCCAGTAAGCTCTCCAGAAACTGGTTTTTCAGGAAAACCAGATGAGTCCAGTGGCGAACTCAGAAAATAATTATGGGGGGGGGCTGACCGGGGGTCCCTGGGCCAACCAGCAGGAAACTTTAAAAGTTCTTTAGAAAAAAGGTATTTTAAGGCACTACTTTAAGTTTATTTTAGCACTTCGAATGCAAATTTTGAGTAGGAACTAAGGAATGAATGATAAAACCGAGCAGATTAAATAAGATTTAAAAACAAAATGTTTTTTTTAGGGGGAAAACTACAGCCCCCTTAGTCCCCTCCCCCGTGGGGGCACCCCTGGTTGAGGCTATTATAAAATTAACGAAAAATTAAATCATTTTTAAGTGTTATAATTGAAATGTATTAGTCTAATGCACAGTATTAAGAAGGTGAAAAACAGGATTTTGATTTGTGCTGTACTAATTAGGAATCCTTCTTTTAATCACTGGGATTAAAACAAAATAAATATGAATCATTGTATATCTCACAGAGAATTCTTCAAATAAATTATTTTGGTTGCCAATATCAGTAAGTTCCTTTGCTAATTTATATTAAAATTTTATTGTGTTGTGCAAATAGCATCTACTTTAACTACTTTGCACTACTTTGTTGTGCAAATAGGATCTACTTTAACTACTTTGCACTACTTTGTTGTGCAAATAGCATCTACTTTAACTACTTTGCACTACTTTGTTGTGCAAATAGCATCTACTTTAACTACTTTGCACTACTTTGTTGTCCAAATAGCATCTACTTTAACTACTTTGCACTACTTTGTTGTGCAAATAGCATCTACTTTAACTACTTTGCACTACTTTGTTGTGCAAATAGGATCTACTTTAACTACTTTGCACTAGTTTGTTGTGCAAATAGCATCTACTTTAACTACTTTGCAATACTTTGTTGTGCAAATAGCATCTACTTTAGTAACGTTTGTTACTAACCATAGATTTTGGGTGAGTGGCTTGATTTTAGAATTAGGATTTTCGGCTTTAAAATTTTTAATTCATCAAAATTTTTATTTGATCTGTTTGTTATTTTTGATGGTTCAGCGTGTTATTTGGGTTCTAGGTTCCCTTATTGTTATGTTCGTTTCCATCGTTCATATTTTCGTTCAGGCAACTTGAACTTGTTTCCTACTAGCTTTTTTTGTAGCGCCGAAGAAGAGAGGCGGTTATCCTTTCGAAATATTTGTTTTGTTTCATCCAGTATTTTTTTGGCCTAATAAAACCTCATTCTTGCTTTTCTTCTCTTTTGTTTTTGTGATGGGAGGTCAATTTGGTTTGTGAATTCATCTTTATTACAATTCTTGTTGCATATTACCCGATCTATTCCTCCCGGCTATTTCATATTGTAAAAAAAAAAACAATGAAAAAAAGCTGTTGTTCCAAATCTTCTTGGTGCAATAAAAGCAGAAATCAAATTTACGGAAAAATTCCATTGAACCATAAAAACTGTATTAAAATTGGATGCCACAGCCTTGCCATAATCTTTGATCAGATTTTATGCCAATTTTTACGTGGCACAATTTATGCGATATGACTAGTCACGCATGAATTGTTAATTAACTATCCTCATAAAAGATAGAATATCTACATGGATTTTTTTTTTCGAATAAAACCTGTTCAAATTTAATCGAAAGCCTGTTGTATGGGTTATGATGAACAAAAACGGAAGAACACGGCCAGAACAAAAGATTCATTAGTAGTATTTAAGCTTCTCTTCCATATTTTCTTGCAACCTGTTAAAATTCTTTACGTCCAAATAGATTTATGACGAGAAATACTCCAGCTGTGCATGTAAAGCAAAAAGTACCAATAGTTTTTGCTTATAATGGTGATATAATTAAATTATTTTTCTAAATATTATTGATCAGCTTTTGTCATATGAATAATTTTCACCTTCAATAAAGAAAAGGGATAAGTTTATAATGATGACACCTGTATCCCGGGGGAATACATGTCCTTGACTCAGCCCTAATGACTGTTTGAGCACACCCTGTATCAGGAACATTTTACATGAACATTATGAAATGAAAAAAAAAATAATAGTCAATTTCAGCAGAAGGGCCCTCCCCTCCTGAAAATATCGACATACTTTTATGTCGATTATATGTTTCTGCCGCCATATGTTTATTACGACATAAGTTCCAAAATACTGGGTTCTGTATTAAGATACCCAGTTGTTTGAAAATATAAGTCTAATTTGATAACGAGAAGAAACTCCTCGACACTATAGCATGGGCAATAACAGGCAGGAGGGGATCAAAAGCTTTCCCCCTGTTATAAGATCAAAGATATACAAAGGACACGCCTATCCTTAACATTAAGAAAAAATTGAATGTTCTATAGAAGTAGCCTTAAGCAGCATTACAGCTATCCTCATCCACCTTCAAACATTTTGTTCAAGCTTTTGCTCTTAAAATTTTTTTTTGTGAATGCCCATGGATATCAGTTTCATGGTAGTCAGATTTTTTAAAAACAAGTGAATTTTTCATTGGCCGGTGCGAAGGGGTGCCGAATGGAAGGGGCAACTGTACCCTTAGATTTTTCTACTCACCACCCTCTTAGATTTGAAAAATATTATTTTCCTATTTTGATTGAAAAAGGTAAAATATACCCCCCCCCCCCCTTATATATACAAATATAACTTTTATTTTGTATTTAAAAAAAAAAAAAAAATAGAATTCATGCTCCTCCTCCTAAGTTTCCGTGAATTGGTACCGCTAACGGTGTGGTATAACATCGTGTGTGTAATCTCCCACCGTCTTAATTTGTGCGCTGTCGAATCATTGATTTTTTTTCCTTTTGTAATTCATGCATTTTGAATCTTTAAGAACAATCTTAAAAATTTAACTCGACCTTTGACGCAATGACTAAATTGTGTGCTCTGCTTTTCTGAATATTGAAAATATAGCGCTAGTCATTTCCTCCTGTAATATTCCCCGTTGGGCTTGTTGTGGGGGGGGGGGTGTTACACTATCCAAAAGACAATATTTGCATCCTAGTGCTACTGCTTCCACTCATACTACTACTACTACTGCTGCTGCTACTACTACTGCTGCTGCTACTACTACTGCTACTATTATTACTACTGCTACTGCTACTACTCCTACTAAAGCTAAGGCTAGTACTACTAAAGCTAAGTACTGTTAATTCTAGTGCAACTACTATTGCTACTGCTACTACTACTGCTACTAAGGCTAAGGGTGATAAGGCGAAAATTGTGGGAAATATTGAAACTGTATTGAACTAAATTAAAACAAACTAATCACATAGGTTTTCACGAGGACGTATTAGCAATGCTTCAGGAATGGTTGATGGAATTAAGTTGACACTTTCATCGTGTGTTGAAGAGGATGTTGAAAAAAACAAGGATGCTATGTGCATGCTGCTACTAATGCAGCTATTGCCACTACGCAACTAAGGGTATTGAGGTGAAGCTTTCAAGAAATATTTAGACGGACGTTGAACTAAATCGAAACAGACTATGAGCAAGTAGGTTGTCAAAAGGGTGACAAAACAAATTCTCAATAACGGCTTACATTATTAAGTTAGACCTTTCAGGGTAGGTTGTGGTGGATTTTGAACTAGCCAGAAGACCCTATCTGGATACTTTTAATATTATTTCTACAGTTACTGTGACTAATGACACTAAGGGCATTAAGGTGAAATTTTTAGAGAGCGTTTAGGGGGACTTTCAATTGAACAAAAAGACAAAATGCATGCAGGTTTTCAAAAGGGCATATAAGCAATATCATAGGCAGCGCGTCTCTATTATAGTTAGTAATAGCATTGAAACTTTTAAAGTAGCTGATTCGATTGGAAATTAAAAGTTCTAGTGCCCTCTTTAAGAGTCGAAAGTAACTGGAGGGCAAGCAGCCCTAATCCTTAGCACATAATTTTCCTAAAACTTCCAATTAAACTTTGAGGCCGCCATTTTGCTAAGCATAGTTGAACGATCCAGTAACTATATCTCTGGGGATATTGGGTATGTCAACCCCTAAGAGTCATGCAATTGCCCATTATACTTTAGAAACAAATGTTGTTTGCGCTCTTTCCTTTTTGGATTCTCTTATTTGATAAAAATAAACGTACAGCGCATTCTTGTTACTACCGTTTTTGTAAATTTTTTATTTGCGCTTGCCTCCTTGGATTCGTAACGCAGCTATTATCAACCAATATAAAGTACCGGACCCGTACATGGTTGTTCAGAAAAGGCTAGAGAAGTTTTATTTGAGTTTAACAGAAAATGAACTATGTGATGCTTTGCGACACCAGTGTCCGTTTGCTGTTCTGCTTGAATGTACTTGTGCATTTTTTATTTGATGTCTTTTTTGTTGTTGCTATCTTTCCTTTTATTACTCCGCTAGTGGCATTATGTCTTTTTTAGTGGGAAATAAGTTCATTCATTCATTCATATCAAACTGACAATGCAGGTCCATTTGTATTTTCTTTTCAGTAAAGTGTAAATTATGAACTGGTCTTGAGAAGGCATGGGGGTTGTCAGCACTATTAATGTTAATTTCTGCTCGTTTTGAGTTTGACTCTGTTATTTGAAATTTCTATTCGTTTTGGGGTTTCATTTATTTATTGATGGTGATTTATGGTAGTTTTACGCTTGGTAGATTATTTTATTTTTGCTCATTTTTGGTTCAATGGAATTCTTTACTTTTCGTTGAAAAATTAATTTTGTGGAAAAAGTTTTTTAAATTAATATATAGCCTATATATATATATATATATATATATATATATATATATATATATATATATATATATATATATATATATATATATATATATATATATATATATATATATATATATATATATATATATATATATATATATATATATATATATATATATATATATATTTTCTTGATATTTTTTTTATTTATTTTTTTTTCTTGAAAACGGCTCCACAATTTTTTGGGAAAATTGTTTATCCTGGGATATTCTTGCCTAAAAAAACTATCAAGATAGGTCACAAGTTTGAAAAAATCCGTTAAGAGCCTTAATTTTGAAAAAAAAGAAATTCATGTGAGTGACGTCATTTTTGTATACATCAGCTTTGCAATGACGTTGTCACACTTCGCACACTTATGTGGAAAAATTAAAGAATTTCATGAATGGAGAAGTTTACATTAAATTGCTTAAAGAGCAAAAAACTGGTGATCGCAAAAATATTTGTATATATTTTAACAAGTAATTGCAACAATTCAGAAACCTTGAAATAGAAAACCAAAGTTTGAAGCTTAGTAGACAATTGGTGTTAGAAATCGGACTTGCTTCAATAATCAAATATCCTTGAAAGGACGCAGTATGAAAAGACATATCAGTATGGAAAACTTATTTAGAGGTAAACCCAAAAAACGAAAATTTACAAGTATTATAAATGATAATTCGTTGAAGAAAAATAAATTTTTGTCCCACTATCTGAACAACTAACAAATCTACAACCTGGACCATCATGTAATTCTACACCAATAAGGACAGCTAAAGCAAAGGGTATTGGCGAATTGTCTGAAGTAATGAAAATCCAAAATGAAGAAGAAAGAAAAATGGGGCTAGAAGATAAGCGACAGCGAGAATCGAAATGTGTCAGAATTGAAAATAATAGTTATGATGATTAAGTTTGGGATTTTGACATAGATAAGGTTATGTTAAAAAAAACAAAGGTTTGGCAATATTTATTTCATAATGACAAAAGACAAGCCGGGTCAAAAGTCGACATTCAACATGTTGTAAAAGCTCCAAGCAATGAAATAGCTATAAATAAAAACATTAGAATTTATAAGGGGTTTTAGCCAAGAATCCGATACTGCATCATCCTCTGTTAAAAAAACAAAGGTTCGGCGTTAGTTTTTTCATAATGACAAAAGAAAAGCCAATGCAAAAGTTAAAGGTCCAATAAAAAAAAAAACTAGTTTTACAAAGGCGCTATTTCTAGTTTAAGATCATTTAAGATTTTTAAGGGATTGATTTATGAAAATGAATCACAGATAAATGTGATTAGAAAACTAGTGAAAGTGAAAATCGCAACAGCTAAAGAAAAAGGTATGGAACGAACGAAAGCGAGATATTGTAAACAGTTATGTTTGTTTGGAGGCAGAAAAAGATGTATTTGTTATCTTTAACGCTTTAAGAAATTAAAAGAGATGATGCACAAATCTAAACTGCTAAAGCAATTGGTGTGGAAAAACTTTCTGAGGTAAAGATGAACAAAATGGATATTGTAATCTACGGTTAGAAAACAAGGTACAGCGATGACTGGCAACAAAAACGATCTAAATAGGTCAGGACTTTAATGAAAAATTCGTTAATTTTCACAGCGTGGTTGTAACAAAAAACTGGTATAGCGCTGATGATTGGGTTTTGGATTTTGACATGGATAAGGTCGTCAATGCCTACCATACCTTTGAAAATCAAAATATGGACTAGATAAATTGCTGGAAGAAAAAGAAGTGTTTGTCCCATTATCTCAACAATTAAATGAAACAAAGGTTCGGCGATATGTCTTTCATAATGACAAAAGACAAGCCAAGGCAAAAGAAGAAGTTTTTGTCCCACCACCTGAACAATTAAAAGAAACAAAGGTGGTAGTCAATACCTTCCATACTTTGAAAATCTATAAATAGAAGCCTGCGGCGTGCCGAGTGCCGGGGCCCGGTGGCGAAGCCGCTGGGCTCCCGGCACTCTATATATTTCTGTTTCTCGAAAACAGCTCCATATTTTTTCGGAAAAATTGGTATGCTTGGAAATTCTCGCATAAAAAAACGGTCTAAATAGGTCAGAAGTCTAGGAAAATTCGTTAAAACCTTAATTTTATTTTGAAAAAAAAACCGTAATAATCAAATATCTCTGAATAGATCGCAGTATGAAAAGACATTAAATTGCCTAAAGAACAAAAAACTGGTAATTGCAAAAATATTTGTATATATATATATATATATATATATATATATATATATATATATATATATATATATATATATATATATATATATATATATATATATATATATATATATATATATATATATATATATATATATATATATATATATATATATATATATAAGTAGTAAGTACATATGGAATTTGCCAACTTTACGTTCCCTGGCAGCTTTCCATGGTTGATTACCAGACTAATTAATGCTATTGATGTCAATTGCATATGGAATTATACAAAACCTACCAGACAAGTTTCCGGGCCAACCAGGTATGTTTCTGGGCCAATGCAGACAAGTTTCTGGGTCAACTATAAGTTTCTGGGCCTTTACATTCCATGGCACCTTTCCAGAGCATGTACCTATGGATTTGGGGCCTTTACGTTTCTTCCTGCTATAGCAAGGCTGGTTTGGTAGGTATATTCTGGTTTGGTGGGTATAGTCTGTTTTGGTGGGTATAGTCTGGTTTAGTTTTTCAAAGAGAGTGAGTATTTGACATTTTTGCAAAAAGGGATAAGGAATTCGCAAATTGGACACTATGAACGATATTAATTAATGTTTTGAATAATAGGAGTGTGAATGATTCTAATTAGTGATTGTATGAAGGTGGGAAAAAAAAGAGGATTAAACTGATTAACAGTTAAGGTAGCCCCGAAGGGGTTTTTAACTCAGGTAATTTTTTATAAATTTGAAACAACATCAGTCTATGAAAATGGCTAACGACGATAGAATGACATTGTGAGTTGACCTAGCTTTACCTCTCCGATGTGTCAATTTTGGAGGGAAAATCAAAAATACTCAGAATCGAAAATAAATAGGATCTGCCTCAAGGGGAAGGCTCAGAGGGCCTTCGTTTCCCCATTTCTGAGGGCAGAGGAGGGGGAGGGGGAGGGTCAATTTTGGAGGGAAAATCAAAAATACTCAGAATCGAAAATAAACGGGATCTGCCTCAAGGGCAAGGCTCAGAGGCCCTTCCTTCCACCATTTCTGAGGGCAGGGGAGGGGGGGGGGCGGGTCAATTTTGGAGGGAAAAACAAAAATGCTCAGAATCGAAAATAAATGGGATCTGCCTCAAGGCCAAGGCTCAGAGCCCCTTCGTTCCCCAATTTCTGAGGGCAGGGGAGGGGGGAGGGTCAATTTTGGAGGGAAAACCAAAAATGCTCAGAATCGAAAATAAATGGGATCTTCCTCAAGGGCAAGGCTCAGAGGCCCTTCGTTCACCTATTTCTGAGGGCAGGGGAGGGGGGAGGGTCAATTTTGGAAGGGAAAACCAAAAATACTCTGAAAGTTCATTTTGAATTTCCTTCATTGAAATGCAAGAGTTGGAATATTTCAGTAGTGACTTGTTGTGCTTTACCTTGTCACAGTTACATTCTCTTGATTTTTCTAAGTTCATTTTGAATTTCTGTCGTAAAATGCAAGAGTTGGAATATTTCAGTAGTGACTTGTTGTTCTTTACCTTGTGACAGTTAAATTCTGTTGATTTTAATAGTTCATTTTGAATTTCTTTCATTGAAATGCAAGAGTTGGAATATTTCAGTAGTGTTTTGTTGTGCTTTACTTTGTCACAGTTACATTCTCTTAATTTTTCAAAGTTCATTTTGAATTTCTTTCGCGAAGTGCAAGAATTGGAATATTTCAGTAGTGTCTTGTCGTGGTTTACCTTGTCACAGCTACATTCTCATGATTTTTCAAAATTCATTTTGAATTTCTGTCGTTAAATGCAAGAGTTGGAATATTTCAGTAGTACCTTGTTGTGCTTTACCTTGTCACAGTTACATTCTCTTGATTTTTCGAAGTTCATTTTGAATTTCTGTCGTGAAATGCAAGAGTTGGAATATTTCAGTAGTGTTTTGTTGTGCTTTACCTTGTCACAGTTACATTCTGTTGATTTTCATAGTTCATTTTGAATTTCTTTCATTGAAATGCAAGAGTTGGAATATTTCACTAGTGTTTTGTTAAGCTTTACCTTGTCACAGTTACATTCTCTTAATTTTCAAAGTTCATTTTGAATTTCTTTCGTGGAATGCAAGAATTGGAATATTTTAGTAGTGTCTTGTCGTGGTTTACCTTGTCACAGCTACATTCTCATGATTTTTCATAGTTCATTTTGAATTTCTGTCGTGAAATGCAAGAGTTTGAATATTTCAGTAGTGACTTGTTGTGCTTTACCTTGTCACAGTTATATTCTCTTGATTTTTCGAAGTTCATTTTGAATTTCTGTCGTAAAATGCAAGAGTTAGAATATTTCAGTAGTGACTTGTTGTGCTTTACCTTGTCACAGTTACATTCTTTTGATTTTTTGAAGTTCATTTTGAATTTATCTCGTAAAATGCAAGAGTTGGAATATTTCAGTATTGTTTTGTTGTGCTTTACCTTATTACAGTTATATTCTCTTAATTTTTCAAAGTTCATTTTGAATTTCATTCGCAAGGGGCAAGAATTGGAATATTTAAGTAGCGTATTGTAATGGTTTAACTTGTCACAGTTACATTCACATGATTTTTTGAAGTTCATTTTGGATTTCTTTCGTTGAAATGCAAGAGTTGGAATATTTCAGTAGTGACGTGTTGTGCTTTATCTTGTCAAAGTTACATTCTCTTGATTTTTTGAAGTTCATTTTGAATCTCTGCCGTGAAATGCAAGAGTTGGAATATTTCAGTAGTATTTTGTTGTGCTTTACCTTGTCACAGTTACATTCTCATGATTTTTCGAAGTTCATTTTGGATTTCTTTTATTGAAATGCAAGAGTTGGAATATTCAGTAGTGACTTGTTGTGCTTTACCTTGTCACAGTTACATTCTCATGATTTTTCGAAGTTCATTTTGAATTTCTGTCGTGAAATGCAAGAGTTGGATTATTTCAGTAGTATTTTGTTGTGCTTTACCTTGTCACAGTTACATTCTGTTGATTTTCATAGTTCATTTTGAATTTCTTAAATTGAAATGCAAGAGTTGGAATATTTCAGTAGTGTTTTGTTGTGCTTTACCATATCACAGTTACATTCTCTTAATTTTTCAAATTTCATTTTGAATTTCTGTCGTGAAATACAAGAGTTGGAATGTTTCAGTAGTGACTTGTTGTGCTTTACCTTGTCACAGTTACATTCTCTTGATTTTTCGAAGTTCATTTTGAATTTCTGTCATGAAATGCAAGAGTTGGATTCTGGTTCAAATCTGAAACGTTAGTCGTTTTTCTGATCTAAAAAAGGGTTTTTGACCGTAAACTCTAGTTTTTTTTTCGTAAGAAAATTATGGAAAATACAATTCGTTGGCTCAGAGGTGAAAATTAAGTCCAGTTATGGATCGAAAAATAAACAATCTCTATAAAATCTGAGCTAATAGGTTTTTTTTTGCAGTAAACTCTAGTTTTTTGTACGAAAATTATGGAAAATACAATTCTCTGGTGCAAATCTGAAACTTTAGTCTATTTTTGGATCAAAAAATAAACTATTTCTGTAAAATCTGAGCTAATAGGGGTTTTTGACCGTAAACTCTAGTTTTTTTTTAAAGAAAATTATGGAAAATACAATTCGTTGGCTCAGAGGTGAAAATTAAGTCCAGTTATGGATCAAAAAATAAACAATATCTATAAAATCTGAGCTAATAGGTTTTTTTTTGCAATAAACTCTAGTTTTTTGTACGAAAATTTTGGAAAATACAATTCTCTGGTGCAAATCTGAAACTTAAGTATATTTTTGTATCTAAAAATAAAATATTTCTGTAAAATCTGAGCTAATGTGGGTTTTTGACCGTACACTCGAGTTTTTTTTTTGTAAGAAAATTATGGAAAATACAATTCGTTGGCTCATAGGTGAAAATTAAGTCCAGTTATGGATCGAAAAATAAACTATTTCTGTAAAATCTGAGCTAATAAGGGTTTTTGCCCGTAAACACTAGTTTTTTCTGAGCAAATTATGGAAAATACAATTCTCTGGCTCAAATCTGAAACTTAATTCTATTTTTGGATCGAAAAATAAACTATTTCTGTAAAATCTGAGCTAATAATGGTTTTTGACCGTAAATTCTAGTTTTTTGTAAGAAAATTATGAAAAATACAATTGTCCGGTTAAAATCTGAAACTCTAGTCTATTTTTTGATTGAAAAATAAAACTATTTCTATAAAATCCGAGCTAAAAAGGGTTTTTTGACCTTAAACTCTAGTTTTTTGTAAGAAAGTTACGGAAAATACAAATCTCTGGTTCAAATCTGAAACTCAAGTTTATTTTTGGATCGAAAAATAAAACTATTTCCTTAAAATCTGAGCTAAAAAAGGGTTTTTGACTGTAAACTCTATTTATTTGTAAGAAAATTATGGAAAATACAATTCTCTGGTTCAAATCTGAAACTTAAGTCTATTTTTGGATCGAAAAATAAAATCATTTCTATAAAATATGAGTTAAAAGGGTTTTAGACCGTAAACTCTAGTTTTTTGTAAGAAAATTATTGAAAATACAATTCAATGGCTCATAGGTGAAAATCAAGTCCAGTTATGGATCGAAAAATAAAGTATTTCTTTAAAATCTGAGCTAATAAGGGTTTTTGGCCGTAAACTCTAGTTTCTTATAAGAAAATTATGGAAAATACAATTCCCTGGTTCAAATATGAAACTTAAGTCTATTTTTGAATCGAAAAATAAAACTATTTCTGTAAAATCTGAGCTAAAAAGGGTTTTTGACCGTAAACTCTAGTTTTTTTGTAAGAAAATTATGGAAAATACAATTCTCTAGTTCAAATGTGAAACTTAAGTCCAGTTTTGGATACTCATAATGATGAGGAATGATGATTCTAATTTAATATTTTTTCCATAAAAACAGACTATTTTTTTTTTAAACTTCGAAATTATTCAACTTTATTTATTTTTTATCTTTTTTTTTGTACGTATCTTAAAATGACAAAATATGCCTACGGCTTTAACAATTGTACTCTATTATTGGTCAGAGATACGATGTGGCGTAAACTCTAGTTTTTTGTAAGAAAATTATTGAAAATACAAATCTCTGGTTCAAATCTGAAACTTAAGTCTATTTTTGGATCGAAAAATAAAACTATTTCCGTAAAATCTGAGCTAAAAAAGGGTTTTTGACCGTAAACTCTAGTTTTTTGTAAGAAAATTATGGAAAATACAATTCTCTGGTTCAAATCTGAAACTTAAGTCTATTTTTGGATCGAAAAATAAAACCATTTCTATAAAATCTGAGTTAAAAGGGTCTTAGACCGTAAACTCTAGTTTTTTGTAAGAAAATTATGAAAAATACAATTCATTGGCTCATAGGTGAAAATCAAGTCCAGTTATGGATCGAAAAATAAACTATTTCTGTAAAATCTGAGCTAATAAGGGTTTTTGACCGTAAACTCTACTTTTTTGTAAGAAAATTATGGAAAATATAATTCCTTGGTTCAAATGTGAAACTTAAGTCTATTTTTGGATCGAAAAATAAAACTATTTCCGTAAAATCTGAGCTAATAAGGGTTTTTGACCGTAAAATCTAGTTTCTTGTAAGACAATTATGGAAAATACAATTCTCTAGTTCAAATGTGAAACTTAAGTCCAGTTTTGGATACTCATAATGATGAGGACAGATGGTTCTAATTCAATATTTTTTTCATAAAAACAGACTATTTTTTTTTAAACTTCGAAATTATTCAACTTTATTTATTTTTTATGTTTTTTTTTGTACGTATCTTAAAATGACAAAATATACTTACGGCTCTAACAATTGTACTCTATGATTGGTCAGAGATACGATGTTGCTTTACCATTGGTATTCTATGTCCGGTTATTGACACTACCTAGTCTATTGCATGTATTAAATCAGTATTTTTTATGCCGTGGAACGATAAACACATAAGTCATATCTTTAAAAAAAAGTGAAGATGGAGCATTTTAATAAAGTTTGTTTACATAACAAGGTTATTGTAGCATTGAATGCCGACAAGGAGAAGTATTTAAACTATGAAACAAGTACAAGTGGTAGCACTATTGGAAATGTATGCATGCATTGTCATGACAGTAAGGAATTAAATTTCTTTTGAATAGCGAAACAATTCAACTCTTATGTTGGTGGTTATGCGAGATTAAGATCTCCAGAGATGGTTGCACTCAAAGAGAATGCCAACATAAAAATAATGGTCGATGATAGAGGACAACTCCTTGCTACTGTTGCAGGTAACATATTACCTACTGATACATCCAATCGTCAGCTTTCGGGTATTAGCATTCAACGGAAGGTCAATAAGAAAGGCCAACTCTTCTAGTAATATCGTAAACCATATCTTGTCTACGTGCCGAAACTGTTACCTATGTAAAAATAATGTGATAATAGACAGTGAAATTGCCAGAAAAATAAAAAGGGCATTGTCGGAAAATATCACTATGGAATATAAAGATGAATCGATGAAAAACAAAGCACCAGCAAACGTCACTGCCATTGATCAAACAGTCAATGAACCAAATAATACCAAAGACGAAAATCATATTGAGCCTGTTGATGAGACACCAGTAAAAAATGTGCATGACTCTAAATGGAATAGTGATTTTTCTACTCATTACGAACTAAGAGAAGACAATAGCTACAACATCAAGAGAGAACATGGTGAACTATTTTATGGAACAGATTCAAAATGTCCAAAGTTAATCATTAATATTAATAATGTATCATAATATATTTTTGTATTAATATTCTACACAGCATTATCTCATTAAAAATATATTATGCATTACCTTGTTATGTGTTCATTATTTTTAGAGTAAGCTAGCATATCAAACGTTTAGAATGTCTATTAAAACATTGGAGATGTAAGGAAAAGGAATTTGCATACATCTATTGTCAGACACATGGGATAACATTGACAAAATCTAGCTATCAGAATGAATAAATTCTTTATCAACATCCGTTGTTGGATATGTTATTATGTCATTATGAAAATTTTTTAAGTAAGTAGGTAAGTAAGTAATTAAGTAGGTAAGTAAGTAACAAACTCTTTCTTGAATTCACCTCTTGGATACACAATACAGAAATTTAATTCAGGAAATTATTAAAAAAAAATTGAACAAATTCTTTATTGACATTCTTTATCGATTGAAGTCACTTCCTAGACAGTCAATACAACAATTTCACAAAATCTAAGTATCAGATTAATTAAATTCTATATCAACATCCATTTCTCGGATACATGGGGATGAAATTGACAAAATCTAAGTGTTAGAGTGAATAGATTTTATTTATCAACATCTTTTGTCAGATACATCGAATAAAATTGACAGAATCTAAGTGTCAGAGTGAATAATTTATTTTTTATCAACATCTTTTATCAGTTACAACAATTATAAATAACAAAATCTTAATATCAGAGTGAATAAATGCTTTTTCAGCATCCTTTGTTGGATATGTTGAATAAAATATGCAAAGTCGACATAGCTTTATTTCATTTTTTAAGGTTAATTTAGGCGAGCTTACGTGCGCGCACATAGTCGACATAGCTTTATTTCTTTTTTAAGTTTAATTTAGGCGAGCTTACGTGCGCGCACGTAAACTTGCCTAAATTAACCTTAAAAATGAAATAAAGCTATGTCGACTTTGCATATTTTATTCAACATATCCAACAAAGGATGCTGAAATAGCATTTATTCACTCTGATATTTAGATTTTGTTATTTATAATTGTTGTAACTGATAAAATATGTTGATAAAAAATTAATTTTTCCCTATGACAATTAGATTCAGTCAATTTTATTCAATATATCTAACAAGATAAGTTGATATATAAAATTTATTTACTCCAAAACTTAGATTTTGACAACTTCATTCCACATTTATCCAAGAAATGCATTCTGATATAGAACTTAATCAATCTGATGCTTAGTTTCTGTGAAATTGCTGTATTGACTGTCTAGGAAGTCACTTCAATCGATAAAGAATGTTAATAAAGAATTTGTTCAATTTTTTTTTTCATAATTTCCTGAATTAAATTTCTGTATTGTCTATCCAAGAGGTGAATTCAAGAAAGAGTTTGTTACTTACTTACCTACTTACTTAAAAATTTTTCATAATGACATAATAACATATCCAACAACGGATGTTGATAAAGAATTTATTCATTCTGATAGCTAGATTTTGTCAATGTTATCCCATGTGTCTGATAATAGATGTATGCAAATTCCTTTCCTTACATCTCCAATATTTTAATAGACATTCTAAACGTTTGATATGCTAGTTTACTCCAAAAATAAGGAACACAAAACAAGGTAATTCATAATATATTTTTAATGAGATAATGCTGTGTAGAATAATAATGCAAAAATATATTATGATACATTATTAATATCAATGATTAACTTTGGACATTTTGAATCTGTTCCATAAAATAGTTCATCATGTTCTCTCTTGATATTGTAGCTATTGTCTTCTCTTAGTTCGTAATCAGTAGAATAATCACTATTCTATTTAGAGTCATACACATTTTTTACTGGTGTGTCATCAACAGGATCAATATAATTTTCGTTTTTGGTATTTTTTGATTTATCAACTGTTTGATCATTAACAGTAATGTTTGCTGATGCTTTGTTTTTCATCGATTCACCTTTATATTTTATATTAATATTTTTTGCCAACGCCCTTTTTATTTTTCTGGCAACTTCACTGTCTACTATCACATTATGTTTACATAGGTAACAGTTTCGGCATCGTAGACAAGATATGGTTTACGATATTACTAGAAAAGTGGGCTTTTTCTTTTTTAACCTTCCCTTTAATGCTGGAATCCAAACGGTGACGATAGTTTACATGAGCAGGTAATTTGCCGCTAGCAGAAGTAGTAAGGAGTTATGCTCTATCATCAACGAGCGACTTCGTGTTGTTCGTTTCTTTAAAAAAACTCATCTTTAGAGATCTCAATCTCGGAAATCTATAAAAAAAAGAGTTGAGTTTTTTCGCTGTTCAAAAGAAATTTAATTCCTTACTGTCATGACAATGCATGCATACATTTCCAATAGTACTACCACTTGTACTTGTTTCATAGTTTAAATACTTCTCCTTGTCGGCATTCAATGCTACAATAACCTTGTTATGTGAGAATACTTTATCAAAATGCTCCATCTTTACTTTTTTTTTAAGATATGACTTATGGGTTTATCGTTCCACTGCGTAAAAAAAACTGATTTAAAACATGCAATAGACTAGGTAGTGTCAATAACCGGATCATAGAATACCAATGGGAAAGCCACATCTTATCTCTGACCAATAATAGAGTACAATTGTAAGAGCCGTAGACATATTTTGCCATTTTAAGATACGTACAAAAAAAAGATAAAAAATAAATAAAGTTGAATAATTTCGAAGTTTAAAAAAAAATAGTCTGTTTTTATGGAAAAAATATTGAATTAGAATCATCGGTCCTCATCATTATGAGTATCCAAAACTGGACTTAAGTTTCAAATTTGAACTAGAGAATTGTATTTTCTATAATTTTCTTACAAGGAACTAGAGTTTACGGTCAAAAACCCTTATTAGCTCAGATTTTACAGAAAGAGTTTTATTTTTCGATCAAAAAATAGACTTAAGTTTCATATTTGAACCAGGGAATTGTATTTTCCATAATTGTCTTATAAAAAACTAGAGTTTACGGCCAAAAACCCTTATTAGCTCAGATTTTACAGAAATACTTTATTTTTCAATCCATAACTGGACTTGATTTTCACCTATGAGCCAATGAATTGTATTTTCCATAATTTTCTTACAAAAAACTAGAATTTATGGTCTAAAACCCTTTTAACTCAGATTTTAAAGAAATGGTTTTATTTTTCGATCCAAAAATAGATTTAAGTTTGAGATTTGAACCAGAGAATTGTATTTTCCATAATCTTCTTACAAAAAACTAGAGTTTACGGTCAAAACCCCTTTTTTTAGCTCAGATTTTACGGAAATAGTTTTATTTTTCGATCCAAAAATAGACTTAAGTTTCAGATTTGAACCAGAGATTTGTATTTTCCATAATTTTCTTACAAAAAACTAGAGTTTACGCCACATCGTATCTCTGACCAATAATAGAGTACAATTGTTAGAGCCGTAGGTATATTTTGTCATTTTAAGATACGTACAAAAAAAAGATAAAAAATAAATAAAGTTGAATAATTTCAAAGTTTAAAAAAAAAATAGTCTGTTTTTATGGAAAAAATATTGAATTAGAATCATCGGTCCTCATCATTATGAGTATCCAAAACTGGACTTAAGTTTCAAATTTGAACTAGAGAATTGTATTTTCCATAATTTTCTTACAAGAAACTAGATTTTACGGTCAAAAACCCTTATTAGCTCAGATTTTACAGAAATAGTTTTATTTTTCGATCCAAAAATAGACTTAAGTTTCATATTTGAACCAGGGAATTGTATTTTCCATAATTTTCTTATAAAAAACTAGATTTTAAGGCCAAAAACCCTTATTAGCTCAGATTTTACAGAAATACTTTATTTTTCGATCCATAACTGGACTTGATTTTCACCTATCAGCCAATGAATTGTATTTTCCATAATTTTTTATACAAAAAACTAGAGTTTACGGTCTAAAATCCTTTTAACTCAGA
Source organism: Artemia sp. Qi Xiang Cuo (assembly GCF_049724085.1). Lineage (NCBI taxonomy): Eukaryota > Metazoa > Arthropoda > Branchiopoda > Anostraca > Artemiidae > Artemia > Artemia sp. Qi Xiang Cuo. The sequence goes on from NC_142795.1 coordinate 14,748,163, forward strand.
TTTTTTAGAAATGGTTTTATTTTTCGATCCAAAAATAGACTTAAGTTTCAGATTTGAACCAGAGATTTGTATTTTCCATAATTTTCTTACAAAAAACTAGAGTTTACGGTCAAAACCCCTTTTTTAGCTCAGATTTTACGGAAATAGTTTTATTTTTCGATCTAAAAATAAACTTTAGTTTCAGATTTGAACCAGAGATTTGTATTTTCCATAATTTTCTTACAAAAAACTAGAGTTTACGGTCAAAAAACCCTTTTTAGCTCGGATTTTATAGAAATAGTTTTATTTTTCGATCCAAAAATAGACAAGAGTTTCTGATTTTAACCAGACAATTGTATTTTCCATAATTTTCTTACAAAAAACTAGAATTTACGGTCAAAAACCATTATTAGCTCAGATTTTACAGAAATAATTTATTTTTTGATCCAAAAATAAAAATAAGTTTCAGATTTGAGTCAGAGAATTGTATTTTCCATAATTTGCTCACATAAAACTATAGTTTACAAGCAAAAACCCTTATTAGCTCAGATTTTAAAGAAATAGTTTATTTTTCGATCCATAACTGGACTTAATTTTCACCTATGAGCCAACGAATTGTATTTTCCATAATTTTCTTACAAAAAAAAACTAGAGTTTACGGTCAAAAACCCTTATTAGCTCAGATTTTACAGAAATAGTTTGTTTGTCGATCCAAAAATAGACTAAAGTTTCAGATTTGCACCAGAGAATTGTATTTTCCATAATTTTCGTACAAAAAACTAGAGTTTACAGCAAAAAAAACCTATTAGCTCAGATTTTCTAGAGATTGTTTAATTTTCGATCCATAACTGTACTTAATTTTCACCTCTGAGCAAACGAATTGTATTTTCCATAATTTTCTTACAAAAAAAACTAGAGTTTACGGTCAAAAACCCCTATTAGCTCAGATTTTACACAAATAGTTTATTTTTCGATCCAAAAATAGACTAAAGTTTCAGATTTGCACCAGAGAATTGTATTTTCCAAAATTTTCGTACAAAAAACTAGAGTTTATTGCAAAAAAAAACCTATTAGCTCAGATTTTATAGAGATTGTTTATTTTTCGATCCATAACTGGACTTAATTTTCACCTCTGAGCCAACGAATTGTATTTTCCATAATTTTCTTACAAAAAAAACTAGAGTTTACGGTTAAAAACCCTTTTTTAGCTCAGAAAAACGACTAAAGTTTCAGATTTGAACCAGAATCCAACTCTTGCATTTCATGACAGAAATTCAAAACAAACTTCGAAAAATCAAGAGAATGTAACTGTGACAAGGTAAAGCACAACAAGTCACTACTGAAATATTCCAACTCTTGCATTTCACGACAGAAATTCAAAATGAAATTTGAAAAATTAAGAGAATGTAACTGTGACAAGGTAAAGCACAACAAAACACTACTGAAATATTCCAACTCTTGCATTTCACGACAGAAATTCAAAATGAACTTCGAAAATTAATGAGAATGTAACTGTGACAAGGTAAAGCACAACAAGTCACTACTGAAATATTCCAACTCTTGCATTTCAATGAAAGAAATTCAAAATGAACTATGAAAATCAATAGAATGTAACTTTGACACGGAAAAGAACTTCAAAACACTACTTAAATATTCAAACTTTATAATTTCTATAAAGAAAATAAATATGAAAATAGAAATAACAAGAGAATTAAAAAGTGAGAATGTAAACCTAAAAAACACACTTCTTAAATATTTCAACTCTTTCATTTCAACAAAAGAAATCCAAAATGAACTTTGAAAAATCATGAGAATTTAGCTGTGACAAGGTAAACCATGACAAGACACTACTGAAATATTCCAACTCTTGTATTTCAATAAAAGAAATTCAAAATTAATTTTAAAAATCAACAGAATGTAACTGTGACAAGGTAAATCACAACAAAACACAACTGAAATAATCCAACTCTTGCATTTCAACGAAAGAAAACCATAATGAACTTTGAAAAATCAAGAGAATGTAACTGTGACAAGGTAAAGCACGACAAAGCACTACTGAAATATTCCAACTCTTTCATTTCAATGAAAGAAATTCAAAATGAACTTTGAAAAATCAAGAGAATGTAACTGTGACAAGGTAAAGCACAACAAAACACTACTGAAATATTCCAACTCTTGCATTTTACGAGAGAAATTCAAAATGAACTTCGAAAAATCAAGAGAATGTAACTGTGACAAGGTAAAGCACAACAATTCACTACTGAAATATTCCAACTCTTGCATTTTACGACAGAAATTCAAAATGAAATTAGAAAAATCAAGAGAATGTAACTGTGACAAGGTAAAGCACAACATATCACTACTGAAATATTCCAACTCTTGCATTTCACGACAGAAATTCAAAATGAACTTTGAAAAATCATGAGAATGTAGCTGTGACAAGGTAAACCAGGACAAGACACTACTGAAATATTCCAATTCTTGCATTTCACGAAAGAAATTCAAAATGAACTTTGAAAAATTAAGAGAATGTAACTGTGACAAGGTAAAGCACAACAAAACACTATTGAAATATTCCAACTCTTGCATTTCAATGAAAGAAATTCAAAATGAACTATGAAAATCAATAGAATGTAACTGTGACCAGGTAAAGCACAACAAAACACTACTGAAATACTCCAACTCTTGCATTTCACGACAGAAATTCAAAATGAACTTTGAAAAATCAAGAGAATGTAACTGTGACAAGGTAAAGCACAACAAGGTACTACTGAAATATTCCAACTCTTGCATTTCACGACAGAAATTCAAAATGAAGTTTGAAAAATCATGAGAATGTAGCTGTGACAAGGTAAACCACGACAAGACACTACTGAAATATTCCAATTCTTGCACTTCGCGAAAGAAATTCAAAATGAACTTTGAAAAATTAAGAGAATGTAACTGTGACAAGGTAAAGCCCAACAAAACACTACTGAAATATTCCAACTCTTGCATTTCAATGAAATAAATTCAAAATGAACTATGAAAATCAACAGAATATAACTGTGACAAGGTAAAGCACAACAAAACACTACTGAAATATTCCAACTCTTGCATTTTACGAGAGAAATTAAAAATGAACTTCGAAAAATCAAGAGAATGTAACTGTGACATTGTAAATCACAACAATTCACTACTGAAATATTCCAACTCTTGCATTTTAAGACAGAAATTGAAAATGAACTTCGAAAAATCAAGATAATGTAACTGTGACAAGGTAAAGCACAACAAGTCACTACTGAAATATTCCAACTCTTGCATTTCACGACAGAAATTCAAAATGAACTTCGAAAAATCATGAGAATGTAGCTGTGACAAGGTAAAGCAAAACAAGTCACTACTGAAATATTCCAACTCTTGCATTTCAACGAAAGAAATTCAAAATGAACTTTGAAAAATTAAGAGAATGTAACTATGACAAGGTAAAGCACAACAAAACACTACTGAAATATTCCAAGTCTTGCATTTCAATGAAGGAAATTCAAAATGAACTTTCTGAGTATTTTTGGTTTTCCCTCCAAAATTGACTCCTCCTCTCCCCTGCCCTCAGAAAGGGAGGAAGGAGGGGCCTCTGAGCCTTCCCCTTTAGTCGGATCACTTTTATTTTTGATTCTGATCTTGTGTTTTGCTCCATCCCAACGGGCCTCCCCCTCCCCCCTGCCCTCAGACAATTTTGACGGAGGGGCGGCTGAGGCGTGGCCGTGAGTCCGAGACCCGTTATTTTCGGGTCTTTGCCTTTTTGTTTTTCCCTCCAAAATTGACCCTCCCCCTCCCCCTGCCCTCAGAAATTGGGGAACGAAGGGGCTCTGAGCCTTGGCCTTGAGGCAGATCCCATTTATTTTCGATTCTGAGTATTTTTCATTTTCCCTCCAAAATTTACACATCGGAGAGGTAAAGCTAGGTCAACTCACAATGTCATTCTATCGCCATTAGCCATTTTCATATACCTATATTGTTTCAAATTTAAAAAATTCCCTGTGTTAACAAATCCGTCAAGGTTACCTTAACCTATAATCATTGTAATCCTTTTTTTTTCTCCATCGTCATGAAATCCAAACAATAATTATAATCATTCACGATCTATTATTCAAAATATTAATTAAGATCCTTCATAGTGTCCAATTTGCGAATCCCTTTTTGCAAAAATGTCAAATACTCACTCTCTTTGAAAAACTAAACCAGACTATACCCACCAAACCAAACAATACCCTCCAAACCAGATTATACCCACCAAACCAGCCTTGCTATAGCAGGAAGGAACGTAAAGGCCCCAAATCCATAGGTACATACTCTGGAAAGGTGCCATGGAACGTAAAGGCCCAGAAACTTATAGTTGACCCAGAAACTTGTCTGCTTGGCCCAGAAACTTGTCTGGTTGGCCCAGAAACATACCTGGTTGGCCCGGAAACCTGTCTGGTAGGTTTTGTATAATTCCATATGCAATTGACATCAATAGCATTAATTAGTCTGGTAATCAACCATGGAAAGCTGCCAGGGAATGTAAAGGCGGCAAATTCCATATGTACTTACTACTTATATATATATATATATATATATATATATATATATATATATATATATATATATATATATATATATATATATATATATATATATATATATATATATATATATATATATATATATATATATATATATATATATACATATACATATATATATATATATATATATATATATATATATATATATATATATATATATATATATATATATATATATATATATATATATATATATATATATATATATATATATATATATATATATATATATATATATATATATATATATATATGATGTGCATTAGGATGAATAGTGCAGTATGAAGGAGAAAGGCCTCTATTCAAGAGATTATAGTTTAATTTGGATAATTTTACTTTGTTTCGAAAGATGTACACTAAATAAGCTCTATTTCTCAGTGTATTGCTGTGCGAAAGGTAAATTTTGATTCAATATATCGTATTTGAGGGGTTGTCGTCCTCCCGGCATATAGGGTAACCCTGCATATACTACAAACAGCGAACATAAATTGAATTTAAAAAACAGATTTTCTCAATTAAAAGTAAAGAGGGACACTAAACTTGAAAGAACAAAAGTTGTTCCGTATACTATGTGACTGCCCCCTCCTCAACCCCCTGCTCTCTATGCTAAGGCTTTATTGTCCTTTAAAAATACTTCTGATTAAAGCTCATCGGCTCTTGTGTTTAATCAGTCGTACTGAATGCACTGGGATGAAAAGTCAAAATTTACGTAAAGGGTGGGGGGATGTGGAGCAGGCATTCCCACGGGCGTAGGGAGGAGGGGCAGGGGGGCAGTTGCCCCTCTAGACTTTCAAATTTACATTATGGCTGAAAAAGCAGATGGTTGGAAAAGCAGTTGATAAAAGGCCCTCCATCACACTATCGACTGCCCCCCCTAGACAATATACTGCCTACGCCCATGGGCATTCCCCATTCATACAAAGAATAATTTATGTCTGTTTAAGTTTAAGTGTCACCCTTTACTTTCATTTGAGAAGACTTTTCTTTTTTAATTAACTGGCACAGCTAATTGCAACTACAAAGTAAACTTTTCTATTAGAATAAATGAGTTACTAATTTTGACTAAATAATGAAAAAATATAGGTTTTTTCATTTAAAAGAATATCAAAGTGCTTATCTTTTAAATATTCTTTGTCATTTTATTTGGCTTTTATCTTGACACTGACGAATTATTTCTACAAATCACGCCAAGCAGCTATCAGACCTAGATGTCCATAATATTTTTATGAGTTTCTTAAACTACCTCCCAAAATATCTGGCCCATGGTCTGGCTTCATTTTAGTCCCTTCATTAAAAAATGGGCGTCATACGAATATTTATGTAAGAAGCAAATATGCTTACACGCGTAGATAAGTAACAGATCTTTCAACGTCGTGTACGCCCCCTCTCTATTCTGAGTTATGCATGCTTTTATGTCACAGATCTATTGATAAGTTCCAATTCTTTTCCATTTATACTGTATGCTCGCAGGTTAGGTTAATTACTTTTGTATCTTAAGGTTATTCGAAACCTTTGATAAGCCTATTTTTGAATACGAAGATAGATTAAAAAATACCTTTTTGGGAAGGCGGTTTATAAAAGTAGTTACTAATTTGGAGATAGTGGGAGGATAGAACGATGGTGGTGACTCCATGAACCATTCTCGTAAATAAAGCGTTGGAAATAGATTTTAAAAGGTAATAATCAGAAGAGGCTCGTATATAGTTTTTATTTTCCGTTTATTGGAGGGGAGGACAAAACTTATAGAAATCCAAGATGGGTGAATTCGATTGAAAATGTTAAAACAAAAACATTAAAAAAAATCATGATGTTTTACAAGGGGCAGGGAGAATTCTTCAGTACACTCTTCAAAACATTATAACTAACGTTAACTTTGCTTCACTGAAGCAAACATTTGTTTTAACATATGTACTTCCAGCGTACTGATTTTACTGATCAAATTTTAGGGGGAGGGGGATTTTTTTTACCTCAATATTGTCAAAAAAATGCGCAAAAAGTCATTTTCTCATAAAAATACACTGTATAAACAAATGTATCTTTTTAAAATCTAGAGGAAAAGGGCAAAATACCTAGGGAGCAAATGCTCCCTAGCAGTCCCCAAGTAACATCCCTGGCTACTTATATCCAATCATATGCCTATAGAGTTACATTTCGAAGAGGAGATAAAACTGAAAAAACTGAAATAGGCAAATTGTATAGAAAACATTTGAAAATATTGGTATATTCAAGTAAATCTGGATATCAAACAGTTCGTGGTAACGAACTGTTCGAGTTTTTGATACCAATAGATACATCAAAAGAATCAGATTTCAATGCTGATTTCAAATATATAATTTTCATCAAGTTTAGTAGCGCTCATGAAAAGTTATGTTCCTCAGAAAGTTTGGCTGATTTTCGAAAAAAGGGGGGTAGACCCCCCATAATTTATAAAACCTTGATGAAAATCACACCATCATATTCAGCGTACCAGAGAACCCCACTGTAGAAGTTTCAAGCTCCTATCAACAAAAATGTGGAATTTTGCATTTTTTGCCAGAAGATAGATCACGGATGCGTGTTTATTTGTTTTTTTTTGTTTTTTTTTCCCAGGGGTGATCGAATCGACCCAGTGGTCCTAGGATATCGTGGGAGGACTCATTTGATCGGATATTAGAAGTTCTAGTGCCCTTTTTAAGTGACCGAAAAATGGAGGGCAACTAGGCCCCCTCCCACGCTCATTAGTTTCCCAAAGTCACCTGATCAAAATTTTGAGTTAGCCATTTTGTTCAGCATGGCTGAAAATATGATAAATATGTCCTTTAGGATGACTTAATCCCCCGAATTCTCCGGGGGGAGGGCTGAAAGTTATGAACTTTGCCCAATCTTAACATATAGTATTGGTTATTAGGAAGTATACAGACGTTTTCAGGGAGGGGGGGGGATTTTTCTGGTAGTCGCGGGGTGGGTGGGTTGGGGGTTATGTGGGAGGATCTTTCCATGAAGGAAGTTTTCATGGGGGAAGGGACATTGCTATGAAGGGGGCGCCGGATTTCCCAGCATTATTTAAAAAAAAGATCAGAAATTAAATATAAAAAACAAGTTTTCCAACTGAAAATAAGGATTAGCACCAAAACTTAAAACGAACAGAAAATATTACGTGTATGATTAGGTTCACCCCTTAGTCAGTACCTCTCTCTTTAAGCCAAAGGTTTTTTAGTAATTTCATAAGAGCTATTTATTCTAAATAACGGCCTTTGTGATTAAGGGGTCATTTTTGAAGAATTGGAACAAAATTCGAACTTTAGCTTAAAGAGCGAGGCATTGACTAGTAGGTGAGCCCCCTAATATACGTATCAAAATAAATGAATATAGAAGTTCGTTGCGTAAGTTAATTCGTAAGTTACGTATATTTATTACTAATAAAAACGTTCGTGAATAAAATTAAACAACTTTCGAGAAAGCTATTTAACTAAATGAAACTCACATTAACATGTAAATTTTGTTTTTATTATTCATGTACGGTGCCGAAATCAAAACCTGCATCAATTCAAAAACGTTCAAAAATTAAATTAAAAAAAAACAACTTTTTTTAACTGAAATTAAGGAACGACGTTAAAACTTAAAACGAACAGAAATTATTCCGCATATGAAAGGGACTGTCCCCTCCTGAACGCCTCGCTCTTTACGCTAAAGTTTCACTTTCTCACAACTCTTATTTTTTTTTTAACGATAAAAACTTTAGCGTAAAGAGCGAGGCGTTGAGGAGGGGACAGTCCCTTTCATATACGGAATAATTTCTGTTCGTTTTAAGTTTTAACGTCGTTCCTTACTTTCAGTAAAAAAAATTTGTTTTTTTTTATTTAATTTCATGAGGAGTTGTACTTTTAAAACATGCTTATCAACACACTACAGTTTAACTTAGCTTTTGTGTCATCAAAGCGGTCGTTTGCTTCATTTTTGCTTTACCAAAGGTACAATTATATTAAAGCAGAAATGAAAAGCAGTTCATGTACTTTGCTAGACATATTTTTGGAAAATACTAAATGGTATTTCCCAAGAAAACAACCTAGCTATTTCTAAACTTTTCGACAAGTCAAAGCTTAGAGCTGTGAGTTGAACGAAAAATATTAGATCTTTCATTTACCGTTTATTCCAGAATATTAATTATACACTTTGTGACGAAGCTGCTTTAGATTACTTTCCTATTTAAAGATACTTTCAATTGGATAACAAAAGAAAAAGACAAAATTATTTTGAAAGAGTGTAGATATTTCAGAAAAATAGTGGATGTAGACATAGAAAGAATTTCCTGGTAGAAAGAAGGAAACACCTTGGAATGATTCGGCATAGCAAAAGTTCTTAGCCGTGCCTAAAGTGTGGGAATGGTGATGAAGATCTTGGGTGTTTGCAAACAACTGAAGAAGTTGAGGCTTCATCTTTTTGGTTTTTGTGATGGATCAAGAACGTCCGTGGGGGGACGGGGGTTTGGGGCCCCATACTCCTCAGAAATTCTACTTTCTCCCAAATTTTTGGCACTTTTTGTTCAAATTGTCAAACAAAATTGTTTTTAAAAATTTTCTGATAGAAAGAAGGAAATATCTTGGAATGATTTGGAATAGCAAAGGTTCTTAGCTTTACCTAAAGTATGGGAATGGTAATGAAGATCTTGGGTGTTTACAAACAACTGAAGAAGTTGAGGTTTCATCTTTTTGGTTTTTGTGATGGATCAGGAACATACGTGGGGGGAAGGGGTTTGGGACCCCCTACCCCTCAGAGATTCTACTTTCTCCCAATTTTTTGGCCCTTTTTCTTCAAATTGTCAAACAAAATTGTTTTTAAAAGTCTCCCCTCCCCATAAAATTCTTACGCGTCTGTTGATGGATAAGATAGGTCTGCCAAAAATCAAAACTATTCTAGAATCAGAATGATCCTTGGGGATAACATCCTTGATAAGCTTTCTAGAAGCTTCTTGGCTCCAAATTGGTGGCTCAGAGGTCTCTTAAATTTCATCAAAGAGAGAAATGGTATTTTCCAGACTCCAAATATATTTAAAGATTTCCGGGCTCTACTGGTAGGAAAAATAAAAACAACTTAAAATTGAAATATTAAGATGAATAATCCCCCCCTCCAAACCCATGTCAGACCTCTTGGCAAGCCAATGGCATTTATTTCCAGATACTTTGGAATGCGCCAACACCGACAAAATGTGATCTAAAAGCTTTATACCTCTGAAACAACCAAAAGAAAATTCTTATATATTCGCAGATTTTGGATATGAATTGAACTAACATGGGTCCAGGGGGGAGAAAGAAATAATTTCTTTTGTGTCCTTGGCACTTAAAACGTATATAATTTAATATCACATCCTCATATTCTGGTTACCCTAGATCATTGTTGATGAGACGCTCTTTTGGAGACGGATGATTCAAACTACTCTACGGTAACGATGAGCAATAAGAATTTTGGGTAAAATTTCTTGTATCCAGAAAAAAGAGCAAATAACATCCAAGCCTCTTTTAAGGCCCATTAGTATTTATTTCCAGATACTCTTTTAAATGCTCCACAGAGTTGAATAAAACGAAAAACTGACACGAATCTCAGTTGATTAAACTGTACGCCAATACATATTTAAAATTAGTATTATTCACGCCCTCTCGAACGTTGACATTAGTAACGCCTTCTAACGTTGGAAACCTAGTTTTATGTCTGTTTGGCGGTTAAATCCATCAATTTAGACAATTCAAGAGACTGATCTCGATGGCAAGGCCCATGAGATTCGCATAATATGCAAACTTAAAGCTGAATGTTTGCATTTGGTGGCATGCATGGACTCGATCAATCCTAGCCTTTATAAACACAAATCTTTCATTTTCTTTGACGGAAAGATGCACTTTCGAGGATCAGGGGTAAGAAACTTAAGCACTAATTGCAGTCAAACGGTTCGTATATGTTTCATCAAAACCCAAAATATTGACCGGTGTTCAACAGATGCCAAGAATATTCTTTTTCTTCCGGAAAATCTCCATGTGTATTTTAGTTGTTTTTTTTTCTTCCTATTCGTCTTCCCAAGGTCTTCAATAATGGTTTCCTGGCTTCTAATTTTTTTTAATAAAGGAGCTGGAGCTAAACAGGGACGTACGTCTAGGAAATACTAGGCTCAGGTTCAGGTTCTTTCATTTACAAACTAAATACAACTACAATATGGGTATGCCTGGCTGAGAGTCTAGCTCGTATCACCAGGCAACCAATAACAAATAAAAACAACAAAAGCATAAAATAAGAGCCTCGTATAACTGTATAACTGTGTAACTGCATAACTCGTATAACTGTATTTGCACACAATCACACTCTTTTGTAAATAAATTAAAAAAATGTATGACTTACCAAGCATCACGACAAGCCAGCAGCCCTACCGAGAGAATGAGTCAGCGGGACGACCATAACTGAATAAAAAAAAAAAAAAAAAAAAAAATAATGGTACTTCTAGGGAGAGGTCATAAGAAGAGATTTAAAGAAAATATTGAACTTTTTGGGAGGGTGTAAAGAGGGAACCTTTAAATACATTGGGATGGAGGAGGAAATTTCCAGGTGTGTTGACCTCAGGCAACTTGATGCGGAAGTACGTTGCCAGTAGTAGTAGTAGTAAATACACAGAATTTGGTTTGAGGAGAGAGGCACGAAGTTTGAGGGAGTTAAAACCTTAAAAAGGGCAAAACATTTGCCAACTATATCAATCACTTTGTGGTAACACACTGTTAAAAAGGAGCAACTCTGCTCAATGGAAACCAAAGCTCTAAAAAACAGAATTTTGATATCAATAGATACATCAAAAGAATTGTTTTTTTAATACTTGTTTCTAAATATAAATTCAGCTTAATGTTACCCATCAAAGGCTAGGAGCCTAAGAAAAATTGCCTGATTTCCGAAAACGGGTGAAAAGAACGCCAAAACGTCAAGGAGCCTTAATGAAAATTGCACAATGAGATTTAGCGTAACGGAGAACCCTATTCTAGAGGTTTCAAGCTCCCATCAGCAAATTTCAAGCTCCCATCAGATGCGTGTTTATTTGTTTGTTTTGTTGTTTGTTTTTTGTTGGTTTGATTTCCCCAGGAGTGACTTTATCGAACCAATGCCCCTAGAAGATCGGGAGAGGGTGGATTTGAGCAGAAAATTAAAAGTTCAAGCGCCTTTCTTAGCGAACAGAAAGATTGGAGGTCAACTAGCCCCCCTCCCACGCTCCTTTTCCCAAAATTTTGAGATACCTATTTTGTTCAACATAGCTGAAAGGTCCAATAACTATGTCCTTGGGGTTGACATGATCCCCCACAGCCCCTCGGGAAAGGGCAATAAGTTAGGAAATTTGCCCATTGTTCACGTTTAGTATCTGTTACTGGGAAGTATACAGACATTTTTCAGGAGGGGATTTTCTGCTATGGGTGAGTTTCAACGGGGAGGATTTTTTGTTGGGTGGAAAGTTTCCAGGATCGAACTTTCCAGCGCAAATTTTACAGCGGAGGAATTTGAAAGAATTCCTATACGAAATTCTTTTTATTTGTCTTACTTTCTCTTTGTCGACTCAGTTTTGCGTGTGGATATGTTACAGCAGAATTGCCCAGGGGAAATCTTCAGCGGAGCTACAATTGTTTAGAAGATTTTTCTATGGGGAGGAGGATTTTCCGCGGGGGCGTTTTACGTGGGTATAAAATTCGACAGAGAAGTTTTCCATAAGGTGAGGGAATTTTTCATGGAGGGGGAGCCAGATTTCCCGGGATTATTTGAGAAACAACTAGAAATTAAATATAAGAAACACAATTTTTTCTATTGAAAGTAAGGAGCAACATTAAAACTTAAAATGAGCAGTAGTTATTCCATATATGAGGGCGTTTCCCCCCTCTTCAAAACCTCACTCTTTACGCTAAAGTTTGACCCTTTGTCCCAGTTCTTTAAGAACAACTCATGAAACGCAAGGGTCGTTTCATTAGAATAAAAAGCTTTTTTGAAATGACTAAAAAACTTTAGTGTGAAGAGTGGGGGATTGAGGAGGCGGACGACGATCTCGTATACGGAATAATTTCTTTTCTTTTTAATCTTGCTCCCCACCTTCAGTCGGGAAAACTTGTTTTTTTTAAAATAGAAGCAACTATAAGAAAATTAGAAACAAATCTTAAGATTTTTGGGTATTAGGACCACGGAACAGGGGACTGTCTCCTTCCCGCCTATATGCTTCCGTATTATTTATAGTGCCTTAACAGAAGTATGAATATTTCACTGGTGCTGTTTAAAGTTGTATCTTACTAACCACAAGAATAACTTTCAGGGATGACAAACTTACATTTACTTAATATTTCTTCAATTTATAGATGTAAGTATCACTCTTCACTTTAAAAAAAAAATCAAATTCTTATTGAAATATCTCAAATCTTTTCACAATTCGGGTTCCGAATATTTGCAATAAAAAAAATGATTTATCATGGACTTTTTTCACGTCATTTCGCGTGGCTTGATAAACTCCCTGCAGTTTCTCTAATTTCAATATATGGTCGTTTTGTAATTATTCGGCCCTGTCATGGTGGTCCATGGAGGTAAAAGTGTACAAAAACAATTATACGTTTATGAAATACATAAAACACTAAAATACAAAAAGTGGCTGCTCAATAAAAGATTGCTTTATATAGAGACATGCATTTAATACGCAATTAAGATAAAAAAAAATCATGAAGCATTTACAAATAGGGATTTACTTTTATCGATTCACAAGCTTGTCAACAAATATCTATATTAAAGATATAAGCTTAATAATTTATGTTATGTTTTGCACTGGATATATTTCATCAAAACGTTCAAGGTAATATATCAAACAGTTCGTAGTAGCGAACTGTGAGTAAGGAGCGACTTTGCCCAATAGCAGCTGAAAATGTAAAACAAATTTAGAAAAAAATAGTGTATCAAAATAGTTTGTTTTTTATGCTCATTGCAAATGTATAAAATATCTGTTTTACTTATCAAAAACTATGAACCTGAGAAAATTATGCGATCTTAATAAAAATAACACCATCAAATTCAGCATAGCCTATTAGAGAACTCTGCTACAGAAGTTTCAAGCTCTTATCTACACAAATGTGGAATGTTGTATTTTTTACAAGAAGAAAGGTAACGGATGCGGTGTTTTTATCTTCCCAGGAGTGATCTTGTCTAATCAATGATCCTATAAGTTCAGGAGAGGGCACATTCGGACCAAAGTCATAGGTTCTAGTGCCCTTTCTAAGCTACCAAGAATATTGGTGGACAATTACATCCACCCAACGCCCCATTTTCCCAAAGACTCTTAACCAAATTTTAGATATAACTATTTAGCTCAGCATAGTCAAAGGGTTCAATAACTATACCTCTGGGGATGATGTGACCCCCCCCCCCCTCCAAAGCTCCTGGGAAAGTAGCTCGGCTGTGATAATCAAAAGAGTGACACATATCATTTTTGTCAAAATGAGTTAATGTCCTCGTTACGAATATAAAAAAGGAGACATACGTCACTTTTGGGCATGCACAAGCTTAGAAGATAAAGTAGAGACATGCGGCATGGACAATTTTTTCCGTTTTTGGCTCTCCTGAAAGGTACTAAAAATGGCGAAAAGTAATAAAAATGGCGTTGCCCTTTTAATTATCACAGCCGGGCTGTAAGTTATACAATTTGCTAATTGTTTACATTTAGTATTTGTTATTGGGCAATATAGGGAAGTTTTTCAGGTCAATTTTCTGTGGGGATGGGGGGAGGAATTTTCAAATCAAGAATTTTTTTGGAGGAAAGTTTCCGGTGAGAATTTTCCAGGGAAAATTTTGCACGGGAGGGGAGGGGAATTTCCTGGCATAATTTGAAAAAAACATTAGAAATCAAATAACAAACAGGTCTTCTTCACCTAAAGGTGAAGAGCAGCATTAAAAAATAAAACCAACAGAAAATATTTCCTATATGAGGTGATCTCCCTTCCTCATCCCTTACTCTTTACGCTGAAGTATAAATGTTTGTCCCATTTATTGAAGGACGACTCCAATAAAACAAGAGCCGTTGGATTTGAATGAAAATTATTTTTTAAGATCTTTAAGACTTTAGCGTAAAAAGTGAGGGAAGAGGAAGGTGCATCCCCCCTAATTATACGGAATAATTTCTGTTCGTTCATCAACTTCTTTAGTTTATAAAAATCATTTATTTTTATTTCATATTAATTTTACAAACTACAAACTCATAAATTAATTTTGTAAATTAATTTACAAACATTTACAAACTCAAGTTTGTAAATTAATTTACAAACTCATTCCAGATGTTCAAAATTTATTGTAAGGTACCTCATGGGAAAATATATCTTTATCTCAAACTACGTTTTCTAAATAGTTAAAGAGGCTGAGTTACACTGTCTAACCTTACACCGTACCGGTATTTGCCGGCAATGTTGGGGGGCTGCCGACCCCCCAACCGCCTAAATTCGCATCAATTAAATACGACAAAAAAATTCTTTACAATTAAAGTAAAGAGTGACATTAAAACTTAAAACAAGCAGAACTTACTCCGTATATGAAAAGGGCTGTGCCTTCTTTAACGCCTCGCTCTTTACGCTAAAGTTTGACTTTCTCACAACTCTTTTTTTAAACAATAAAAACTTTAGCGTAAAGAGCGAGGCGTTGAGGAGGGCACAGCCTCTTTCATATACGGAATAATTTCTGTTCGTTTTAAGTTTTAATGTCGCTCCTTACTTTCAGTTTAAAGAAATTTTTTTTTATATTTAAAGGCTGCGAAAGCGGGGGTTTGGGGGGTGGCAGCTCCCAACTGTGCCTCCTAATCCCTGTACGTTTTAAGGTTCGACCTTGTAACTCAGCCTCTTTAACTCTTTAGAAAACGTAGTTTTTTTCAAATAATTTCTGCACGTTTTTGTACAGTTTATTACTTATTATTGCTTGACTAACTGTTAGCTGATCGTGTCAGGAGTTAAAGTTGGGGGCCTGCCCCCCCCAAACCCCCCGCTCTTGAACATTCTTGTGTTAAGGCTTTTAATTCCTGAATACTCAAATCACGTCGTACAGGGTGCCTCCTAATCCCTGTACGTTTTAAGGTTCGAACTTGTGACTCAGCCTCTTTAACAGCCCCCAACTGTGCCTCCTAATCCCTGTACGTTTTAAGGGTCGACCTTGTAACTCAGCCTCTTTAACTGTTTAGAAAACGTAATTTTTTTCAAATAACTTAAAAAAGAAGCTGAGTTTCTTTTCAAAGTATATAAAAAAGTTCCTCTGATAGTGAATCGAATCCCGGATTTCTGTCTGACAGTTCGGAGTCTCAGCCACTGGACCATACAAACACAATAGTGATTGTTGTTTAGCAAATTGAAGCTATTTTCGACGCAAGCAAATTCCCAAAAATCTTGATATGTGTTTTTTGGAAAACCGGAAAAGAGTGATCATATTGAGCTGAAGTTTCGAGGATAAGCTCCCAGGCCCCAGGAAAACTTATTCTTCAAATTTCAACTCTATCAGACAATGTTAACGTGGGGGTTGTGGTGGGAAAAATTAACATGGGCTAATATAGGAAAACGTGGTTTTTCGTAAATGTAAATTCGGGGGATAATTTTTTCGGTCTGAAAATATCAAAAGGCCCTAAAAGGTCGAATTCTGCTTCAAATGAGTCCTCATTCACCCGGATCCGTTGCCAACTGGGGCCTGTCGGCGTGGCTAAGAAAAAAAGATAAATGAATTTTAAGTGGCTATATTTGGTTTTTTGAAAACAGAAGGAGTGATTGGATTAATCTGAAATTTATAAGATAATATCCCAGGCTCTAGAACAGCTTAACTTCTAAATTTTAGCCCAATCGGACAACGTTAAAGGGGGCTGTGGTGGGAGGGTCCAAACTTCCGGCCCAGTTTACCCCATGAAGATAAAGTCGGAGGAGGATGAAATTTTGCAAGTTTCTTAGTTTGAGCTTGGGCTACAAAATGCGATTACCGCCGTCTCTCTGCAACCTCTATGACATGAAATCTCTTAACATTGTGGTGGGTCGCCTCTTTATAGAGGCACAAGTGTGCCTCCTTGATATTAATTCGCTTACCGCTTACTGATCTTTTGCGTTTTCTCAAACTTGTGCCCATCTCTTAATTTAATCCCTGTGTTCAGGCTTGGTAGCAGGTCTAAAACGTTCTTCCCTTGACTTGTGTGAGATCGTCATTTTTTGTCGTTTTGTTTATTAGAAATAAAAATATTTTTTTCAGCATCAATTTTATGGTTTATTTAAGAACCAGGTTGGTTCGGCTCTCATGTTTTTATCATTACAATCCGTTTTAAGATATATTTTAGAATGAAATTTTTTTCGCATTGAGTTTCAACGAAAAAATTTTCTTCTATTTTTATTATTTCATTTTATGGATGCAATATTTTTGGTTTTGTATTTTATGCATTCATTTATTTTTTGTCATGTCGATTAATTAGGTTTTGCTTGTCACCCCTCACAATTACGAGCTCTGCTGACTTTTGGGGCTGTTATTATTGTGTTTCTATTATTTACTAAGTTGTGGTAACAAATTAATTCATAGACTAGTTCTTTGTTGTTGAATCTCGACTCTTACGAACTTGTGCCCACTTCTTAAATAAATTAAATAAAAAAACAAGTCTTTTCCAACTTTTTTCAGCGAGGTATTTAGGAGAGGGCAGCCCTCTCATATACGTAATAATTCCTGTTCGTTTTAATTTTTGATGTTGCCCCTTACTTTCAGTTGGAAAAACTTGTCTTTTTTATTTAATAGCAATAGAAAGCGAGATAGAGCCACATTTTTCGCACAGCTTACTGCTTCAAATACGGTCAGTCTGACTGCTATCCAAAAGAATCTGTAGACAATTAATCTGGGAAAATATCTAAGAAATCCTTCTCCGTCTGTCGGTGCGCCAAAGTTTCAGAGCCATATTTGACCGGTGTTGTTTCCAATATTCTAATCTTGAAGCAGGTTTATTTCAAAACATACCATATATTAAATACGTAACCTAACCTAACCTAAAAACCTTTTCCACCCCTAAACCCCTAAAAACAACAATTTGAATACAGTTCTTGCCTTTGTTTATATCCCAGAAGGGTTTTTAAACCTGTTTTCATCAGGCGTCTCGATCTATTTCTAGACTGGTATACTTTGCCGTATTTAAAAGAGCCCGGTTAATAGAACAGTACCCAAATTCTTTATTTTTTTAAGTTTTTTTATAATACCCCCCCCCACCCAAAAAATCCTTTTGTAACCCCCCCCCCCCCCAGCCCTCCGAAAAAAACCTTGATACGACCCTGGTTACGAGTGATGTTTATTTTATAGTACTTTGTGAATAAATCAGCTGAGTTTAATTCAGTTAAAATATATTTCCGTGACCAAATAATGTTTGCTATTTTTATTGCATCTCGAATTTGATGGCTGTAAAACTAATTGAAAATAAAACGCGGATAGCAAAATATTCTTGTATATCCTGAAGTGCTCAGTTATTTTTCATGTCATCTCTGTGGAATATATTAACCACTAAATCAGATCCAAAGTTTTAGTCGACCGCAGGTGTTCTAAGCCCATCATCAAACTCATCCGTTCCGGTGACAGGTCAAACGTTAATATTTCCTGTTAAAGCACGTCAACTCATGAGCCTTTTATTTAAGAAATTTTAGACTTCAACTTTTCGTTAACCAGCACGGAAAATTAATTTTCAACAATTCAACATGAGCGACAGGCTGGACAGAGTGATCAATTTCTTAACGCGGGCGACCAGAAATGTCTTTGATCACGAACATCTGGGTTTGCCCTATGGGAACCAATCAAAGCTTTATGCATCAATGAACATTATGAGCTCTTGAAGACAATCCGTGCGTAATGACTGAAACACTGAATGCGTAAGTTAGCCAATTAATTTCTGTATCAAGATAGAAACATTAATGTGGCAGCCCTATGGGTCTGGTGCTCTAGTGGCAAAGCAATGGCAAGCACTTTCTGACCAGGAACGCCATTTAGTTAAGGCTCTGGTCCTGGAAGGCCACGCCCAAACACTTCAAGCTAAAAATATCTTAAAAGTCTCATTGTTGGGGGATGGGGTTACTCATAAAGGGTATTTGTTCAATAATCACAGCAACCTATTTTCTTTAATTATAAAATTATATTTATGGGGGCTCTAGACTGTTTGGTTAGCCCTTTTGTGTGCACCCTATTACGTTTCTTCCGTAAGCTAAGAGTTCGTAAATATGTACTATGATAGTAAACTTATATTTAAAATAAAATTATCTGTAATATTAATTCTTTATGGGAGTCTTTGGAAAGGTTAGCAATTTGACCATTCAAATACAAATTTTGCCACGCATAAATGTGCGATGTGTGTCCCGACGTGTGTCATGCATGTTGCGAAGAAGTACGGTACGGTGGAAGTGGCCCAAGCATGATTTGACAAGGGGCATTTCAAGATTTGAACTAGGTGATGGGTAGTGGGCAACCCCTCGAAAGAGCCCCAAAATATTTTGCTTGCTTTTGTTTTGCCCCTTGAAAGATTGTATTCGAATTTGTGCAGTAGAAGGTTTATTTCGGTATATCCAACAGGGTTATATTCTATTGCCCAGTATCGCTAAATAAATCACTTTAATTTTGCACTTGGAAAAGCTTACACTCATTGAACATGTGCTATCAGTAACGTCGTTCGGGGAAATCAAGGGGCAGTCCCCCTCACCAATAATTTTGAGGAAAAAACTTATTATAGAGTTTATGCCCCTTGACTCTCCGGATGTGAGCCCATTGTGCCCCCCTTCATAAAAATGCTGGAGGTACGCCCCTATATGCTATTGACGTTGGATTTACAAGTATAGCTTTAACATTCACTAAAAACACCTGAAATAGTTATAAAGGTAATAATTGTTGTTTTGGATATATTTTCTATAATATATACACCATGGATAAAGGCACACCTTTAAATTTCTTATAGGCTATAAGAAAGTTTTATTCTAAGGACTAGAGGCAGAGTTGGAGTTGGGAAATTAGGAAAACAAACATTTAAAGTTGGTTTGCAGAGGTGTCAATTTGGAGGGAGGCAAGGAGGACAATAGTCACTCCCAGATTTTGCGGCTCCACTAAATTTTGATAAATTTTTGCATTTTCATCTAAAAAATTCCCCCCCCATAGATTTCAAAAATGTTTATGTGACTTTTAAAAATAAAAATGGACTCCTCCCCTCCCCGTAAATTTTGGTGAATTAGCGCATTGCCTAAAGATATTTCCATTCCCCTATCATCTCATAAAAATCATTCAAAACCTCCTCCTCCCAAGGTTGGACTTGTGTGAATTTATGCTTGTAATGCATAGATTATATTGGAACATTATTTTTCTAATTATAGCAATTCATTTAAGATTTCAGCTCTGAAATGTTTCCATTAGAAAAGGTAGACAGATAATAAAACATGAAACCAAATAAAAAAATTATAAAATTCTGGTTCTTGAAGAATAACATATTTCTCATGTTAAAAAAGAAGTTTAGGCACCAGCTTGCAGGCAAGCATGCAGGAATTTCGGAAGGGCATATATATTCGAAGAAATGCAGAATGTAAAGGAAGTGCACACAATACTTTGGAAATCATAAGAAATATCAATAGAATATGAAGATTTAAGGAAACATGACAGTCTAAAGCACGAAACGAAGTGTGTGCCTTGTTACTTATCTATAGACTAAGAACTGATTGAACTGAAAGGAGTAAGAAGAAGTAACAATAAAAACTAAAAAAAGACAACTTTTAGGATTCAAGTGGTTCTTAAGATATGTCGTCTTACAATGTTCAGTCTGGCTAACCTGATCAATCTGATCAACACAAATTGACATATCTTGCAAAAAAATCATTGCTCTATTCTGTTTTGAAGAATACGAACAACTTGATTTTTTGTATTTTTTTTTTTATATTCGCCATATAATCCGCCTATTTATTACAAGGAGAGCTCCATGAATATGGTACGAGGAGCACCATGTAAACTAAAGGTTTAGCGTTAAAACAAGGTTTGTGCAAACAGTCATTAATTGAAAAAAAGAATAGTCTATAGAAGCTATTAAGGTATAATTTCAGGATCAAGGTGTTTGTCAAAAATAATTAGTTCCACGGAAGCACAGAAAAACTTATCTACATAAGCATGAATATACTTATTTGCATAAATTATACTTATCTGCATAAACTTAATCTGTGAAAACATAAAAAAAAACTTCATGTACAAACTTGCACATAATAGGGAAGATTGGGGAGAATCTTCTCCAAAGACTGAAAGGGGCACCAATTCAAGAAAATACTGGGGGGGATATTTACTTCTCTATTATTATGGCTTACACATGAATCGTTAGGAGAGGAGAACTCAGAAAAGGCTATGTTACATAATGTAAATTTGACAAAAAGGTGGAAAAATTCCCTCTAAGTATCTTAGAAACCAACTTAAAAATCTTAATTAGACAAAAAATGACACTGCTTTTTGCTTTTTTTATTACTGTTCCCATTCCCCGCTTTATCAAGGGTCGTATAAGAAACCTCTATTAAGATTGGTCTGATGATTTTTGTGCTAAGTACTGCTTTAGCACCTGAAAATACGGCTTTTGCTTGTGTTCTAGCATAGCTTCTAATTTTTGGAAGTTCGAATAATATGGGAGGGTGAAACTTGCTATCAAACGAACATTTAAATATCAATTTTAAAACTTGATATAAGTTAATTTTAAAATTTGATACTGGGGAGGATTCTTTTCAACATTAAGTCAAAGACCACTTTATTATTATTCGCGTTGCCCTGGTGTCTGTATTTGCCTTGGAGTGGCTTATGCGTTTTCTTTCTTTGCCTTCGCTCTAGTTGTTTACTAATATGATTATTGTTTTTATCAGTGTTGTTTATCATTACATCGATCTGATTGAAAAAGATGATTCCAAATCAGCTTCGTGCCTCTAGAATGATGTTAACATTCATGAATTTGGCACGAATTTAAATTTACTGATTTAGGTTATTTCAGAAACCAGCATGTTGTGACTTTTACTGTCGATTTTCCGTGATACCCTGATCGTTTTTGCATAGATTATGCCCCAGCTGTGGCGTCAATCTCACGCTGCAATCTAAGTGGTAATGGTGGCGAATAGTATTCAATTATGTTCAAATACCAATATAGTAGATAGGAAGAGAGACATTTGGATAGTCACGAGAGATTGCTGAAACCATTACTTTTCGTTCGCATGATTAACCATTGGTCAACGTAGCCCACGTACCCATTTCTTAAATTCTGCCTTCGACAGGGAGTGCTATGTGTGGTTAGGGGAAATTCATTTGATGCTTCCCCTGCCTCTTATAATGCACAGGGGGCAAGTAATATATGTGAGGGAGAATACCATGCATTGTAAGGAAAAAAGTAATGGCCATTACTTTGTCAAATATTGTGGGAAATGATTAAATGTTAAAATTATTGCATTAATTATCAACATTTATACCTTGGCACTGAAATATGGCTACATTTTATTGTACAAAATGCCAGACATTGCAATTTTATTTTGGTTTTTATCACAACAGTTGACATGAGTAATGCACTCCCCTCCAAAAAAAACTTCGAATTTTATTGGAAAACGATTATTTTGTAGTGTGGGTATTGCCCAAATCTAACGCATTGCAAATTTAAACTTTTTTGTTTATTTTACGATAGTTGCATTAGTTCCTTAGAATGGAATTCATGTTGTGGCCTAGAAACACCACTCCTGAACGTTCTAACACAGGAATTGGTTTATTTACAATCATCTTGCTTTGTTTATGTTTTTCCAGTAATCTAGGTTATTTCGATTTATTTCTCTATTCTTCGGGGAAATAAAATTGTTCTGAAAACCACTGGAAACAGTATGAAAGGTTGCTTCAAGCTCTGACTCATAAATTTTTCATTTCGTTAAAGCATAGTAAAATTTAATATGCCATGGTACATTCCATTACAATAATTTTATCAGAATATTATTTCCACGAAACTAAAGTATACAAAAATGGGCTTGACATAAATAAGCAAATATTACTTGTATTTAGATTAGGCTGGGGGTAAAAAAAAATCAAAGAGTCAGCAAATTCTCTCAAAAGCTTTTCGCGGGAAGGTTTTATAGTTTTTCCAAGTAATGTATAAAATTTCTTATTTCCGTGTACTAAGAAAGGAAGGGATTCAAATTCCTTGTTTACCCTACCCCTTTGTGGTCAACCTCGGTAATATACCTAAAGACAACTGATATTACTCTGTGTTCAGGACCGTATCCAGGATTTTAGGGGTATTTTATCGGAGGGTTTCTTACAAAAAAAAATAATTAAAAAACCCATCAAAAATGTGTTTCTATACATTTGTATTACGTTTTTATCAGTTGGACAAACATTTCGAGGGGAGGGGTTCAGACCCCATAGCCCTTCCCCTAAATACGGCCTAATCTGTGATCATTATTTAATAACAACTGAAGGCTGGCTTCTTATGTCAATCAATATCTCATCCTTCCGTCACTTTAGCCGTTAGGAGGTTTCATAAGCCCCCCTAAAATAATTGTTTTGTCTCTGTGACAATCCGATTCATGAACTGGGAACTGATTTCCCCAGTAAATACGGAGTAAGTAGCTTCATATATGCTAGAGTAAGAATAGATGATTGTGTTAATCGTATTTTCAATCATAAGCGATGTCGTGCGTCGCTTGATGTTTATGCAGTAAGCTCTTTAGGGGGTAGGAAAACATTTCTGGTATTGTGGGAAAGTTGTCATTTTCCGCTAATCACTCAATGGTAAACTTTGCTATGTTATTTTTGTTTTTAATGTCAATATAAATTCACAAGTTTGTGTTACCATCTCGGCTCTGTGAGACTGTGATTAATTGACAAGTTCTGACAATTAAGTACAAACATACAGTTTTTTTTTGCTGAAACGAGCTTGAAGACATCGACTTACATAAAAGTCGTATCTGTAAGATGATTTATTGCTGAACTTAAGGACAGATATACAAAAAAAACTCCTATTAAAGTTCAGCTTAACATTTTTTTAGACGTAAAATATGAAGGAGGACATGCATAGATTTATACAACCATAAACATATTGTCATTGTCATATCCAATCTAGCACTTAGGGATGTCCAGGGAGTTTTCATCTTGGATGTAGTTTTTGCCGAGGTGCCCCGTGAGGATATGCCCTCAGGAGCATACTGGTCCAACTGTTAGTGAGAGCTATCAGGTGCAATGTCATTGATGAAATGTCTGATACCACCAAAAAGCTTGATGGTAGATGACACACACGAGTATATATTTGCATTGGGGGAGGAGTATACATATTTTTTTTGCGGTGGGGGGGGGGGAGATGAGTCAGGGGTGAGCAAACGACGGCCCACAAGAGCATATTATGGTACTTCTTTTTTTCTTTTTTTAGTTAAATTGTATGTCACAGTGTGATTCTGTTTATTTTTTCAGAGAATGTTTCAGAGAGAAGTCTTTTGTTGAAGTTTAGTGACAGTAAGAATTGAAAAGGGAATCAAGATCAGGGTAGCCAAATGGACATATTTTATGTCTAAAGGACATATTCCTATTTGTCAGGACAAAATGACATAATAGGAAAACTAAGGAATTTTTGAAATTAGGGACATGAAAGGTATACATTTTGGAAATTTATGACACAAAACAAAATATTTTCCGACTAAATATATTTTTTTCTAAAGAAAAATTGTCACTAGCACCAAAGTAGTGCTAAAGCTACTTAACTAGCACTAAATCTACTTAACTACTCACTTTCTACAAATTTTTTGTATTTTATACAGTATTTTTCAGAGATAATACCTCTTTCCCGAAGACAACTAACTGCAAATACTCATTGAAATTCTTTGCAAATTGGTATTCTTTCATCTATAAACGATTTTATTTCTCATTGTTTTCATGCTAAGCTACTTTTTTTCTTCTTTTTTTTTGGAAAATTGCCATTCTAAGGTTTTTATAGAAAGCGTTGTCGTAGAAACAAGGGTTGTAAGTTATGCCCATGAGGCATATAAGGATTTTATTGAAAGCGTTGTCGTAGAAACTTCAAAAAGGCTCGTTCGATTGAAAATTCAAAGGGCTAGAGTAGTATGCTTATATTGAATTTGCTTGCGCCCCTAGGAATTTCTACGTTATTCTGATGCCCCTCTACACCTTTTCAAAGAGAGTGACTATCCCCATGCATAGGTAATACTTCTACAGGACATTACACCTTTTCAAAGAGAGTGAGTATAACTTGATTGGTGATTGGGATTTGAATAAAATGAATAGTTTTCTTTACAATTCATATTAGTAAGAGAATTGAATTCAAAGAGAATAGTTTATTTGAGTGGATATTAGTAGAGAAAAAATAAGTGGTGCATTTACATTATTGGAGATTAGTGATGGAGCCGACAATAGCAGCAACGATATACAAGTACCCAATGTGGCTGTGTAAATAACCACTGGTTGTAGACTATGTCTTGAATGGGACACTATGTATACTAGATACGTGATATCATTAAGCAAATTTAAGCAGGAGGAGCAGCTATGTTTTGATGGAAAAGTGAATATTCTCAATATAAATAAACTTGGGTCAGCATTAGATGTCCGATCGAAATATATTGATGAGAACAAAATGCATCAGTGAATAATATTATCGTAATTATGTTCAATATAATTGTTTCTAAATCAATGGTATTTTTTTTTCTATAGTAGACTAGCATATATTTTTTAGAGTACAAAAAATTCTAGTTAGTCTGTAGTTTGTTGTGAGAGAGTTAGGACTGTAAGAAATGGACAGATTAGAGAGAGAGCGATTAATGAGGAATCTAGCTCTTATGTACAAACGTTTGATTCTAGATGACGATTTTCTACAGCTATCTATTCAAAGGAAGATATTTTCTCGGGGAATGCTTGTCGATATAATGAAAACTGATTCTCCATCATTACACTATTGAATGAATCTTCTACGTCGTTTCCCAAATTCATTTACACAATTCATTGATATATTGATCACGACACGGCAAAATTATATTGTGTATATTCTTTTAAACATTAGTTTAGAAATTTAGGACTTTTTTTCATGAGAAAGCTGGTGCTCAAGGATGATTTAATCCTCTCTCTCTCTCTCAGACAATTTTTGTTGTTGCTAGCTCAGTTTCATTGTGGCAGTGAGAGTGTCAACACATGAAAAAATATTCCATACATATACTTTATGTATGTACACAATGGGTAGCTGGTCATCATGTGAGAATTGCAAAATGATTGATGAGTATGATGAAAAGTGTAGATTATGCAACCCGTGTAAATTGCATAGAGGATAACCTGTACAAATTAAAGGTTGTAATTCCTGTCTTGAAGAGATGTGTGACTCTCATCCTAGAGGACACCTATGCTCCAATTGTCACTATAATAAATGTAAGCAGTGGGAGAATACATATCCCGGAATGATTGGAAAGAAGATTTTCGTGGGTGTTAGGTTCCTGGGGTTTATTATTTGAGAAGTTAACTTTAGTATTTCGTGATTTGACGTGCCTGAAATCATGTATTAGAATAGTTAATTAGCTGTTTGGGTTTTCAGACCTAGTTTTTTAAATTTTCGTGAGTGTTAGGCTCCTGGGATTTATTATTTGAGAAGTTAACTTTAGTATTTCATGGTTTGACTTGCCTGAAATCACGAATTAGAATTTTTAATTGGCTGTTTGGGGAATTTCAGACCTAGGTCTTTTCGGTTTTCGTGTATGTTTGACTCCTGGGGTTTATTTTTTGAGAAGTTAACTTTAGTATTTTGTGGTTTTACGTCCCTGAAATCATGAATTAGAATAGTTAATTAGCAGTTTAGGGTTTTCAGACCTAGGTTTTTTAGATTTTCATGGGTGTTTGTTTCCTGGAGTTTATTATTTGAGAAGTTAACTTTAGTATTTCATGGTTTGACGTGCCTGAAATCATGAATTAGATTAGTTAATTATCTGTTTGGGTTTTCAGACCTAGTTTTTTAGATTTTAGTGGGTGTTAGGCTCCTGGGGTTTATTGTTTGAGAAGTTAATTTTAGTATTTCGTGCTTTGACTTGGCTGAAATCATGAATTAGAATATTTTATTGGCTGTTTGGAGATTTTCAGACCTAGGTTTTTTAGGTTTTCGTGTATGTTTGACTCCTGGGGTTTATTATTTGAGAAGTTAACTTTAGTATTTTGTGGTTTTACGTGCCTGAAATCATGAACTAGAATAGTTAATTATCTGTTTAGGGTTTTCAGACCTAGGTTTTTTAGATTTTCGTGGGTGTTTGTTTCCTGGGGTTTATTATTTGAGAAGTTAACTTTAGTATTTTGTGGTTTGACATGCCTGAAATCATGAATTAGAATAGTTAATTAACTGTTTGGTTTTTCAGACCTACGTTTTTTAGATTTTCGTGGGTGTTAGGTTCCTGGGATTTATTATTTGAGAAGTTAACTTTAGTATTTAATGGTTTGACTTGCCTGAAATCATGAATTAGAATAGTTAATTAGCTGTTTGGGTTTTCAGACCTAGTTTTTTAGATTTTCGTGGGTGTTAGGTTCCTGGGGTTTATTATTTGATGACCAAGGTTTTTTAGGTTTTCGTGTGTGTTTGACTCCTGGGGTTTATTATTTGAGAAGTTAACTTTAGTATTTTGTGGTTTTACGTGCCTGAAATCATGAATTAGAATATTTAATTAGCTGTTTAGGGTTTTCAGGCCTAGGTTTTTTAGATTTTCGTGGATGTCTGACTCCTGGGGTTTATTATTTGAGAAGTTAACTTTAGTATTTTGTGGTTTTACGTGCCTGAAATCATTAATTAGAATAGTTAATTACCTGTTTAGGGTTTTCAGACCTAGGTTTTTTAGATTGTCGTGGGTGTTTGTTTCCTGGAGTTTATTATTTGAGAAGTTAACTTTAGTATTTCATGGTTTGACGTGCCTGAAATCGTGAATTAGAATAGTTAATTAGCTGTTTGGGTTTTCAGACCTAGTTTTTTTAGATTTTCGTGTGTGTTAGGTTCCTGGGGTTTATTATTTGAGAAGTTAACTTTAGTATTTCGTGATTTGACGTGCCTGAAATCATGAATTAGAATAGTTAATTAGTTCTTTGGGTTTTCGGACATAGTTTTTTAGATTTTCATGGGTGTTAGGTTCCTGGGATTTATTATTTGAGAAGTTAACTTTAGTATTTCATGGTTTTACTTGCCTGAAATCATGAATTAGAATAGTTAATTAGCTGTTTGGGTTTTCAGACCTAGTTTTTTAGATTTTCGTGGGTGTTAGGTTCCTGGGGTTTATTATTTGAGAAGTTAACTATAGTATTTCTTGATTTTAATTGCCTGAAATCTTGAATTAGAATAGTTAATTATCTGTTTGGGTTTT
Source organism: Artemia sp. Qi Xiang Cuo (assembly GCF_049724085.1). Taxonomy (NCBI): domain Eukaryota; kingdom Metazoa; phylum Arthropoda; class Branchiopoda; order Anostraca; family Artemiidae; genus Artemia; species Artemia sp. Qi Xiang Cuo. The sequence goes on from NC_142795.1 coordinate 14,776,103, forward strand.
CAGACATAGTTTTTTAGATTTTCATGGGTGTTAGGTTCCTGGGATTTATTATTTGAGAAGTTAACTTTAGTATTTCATGGTTTGACTTGCCTGAAATCATGAATTAGAATAGTTAATTAGCTGTTTAGGGTTTTGAGACCTAGGTTTTTTAGATTTTCGTGGGTGTTTGTTTCCTGGGGTTTATTATTTGAGAAGTTAACTTTAGTATTTTCTGGTTTGACGTGCCTGAAATCATGAATTAGAATAGTTAATTAACTGTTTGGGTTTTCAGACCTACGTTTTTTAGATTTTCGTGGGCTTATCTGATGAAATAATTTAGGTCGTATGATCAATTTAATTTATTTTTTAATGTAGTAGTTTTTCAGTAAGGACATTCGATATCCTAAAAGTGTTTAATTCAAACTTTAACCTTGACCATCAATGTTGTTACCAGAATTTCAAAAGGATCATTTATGAGTGCTGGCGTATCTGATGAAATAATTTAGATCGTATGATCAATTTAATTTCTCTTGGATACACAATACGGAAATATCATTCAAGAAATTATGAAAATATTTGTAAGTAAGTAACAAACTCTTTACTCATTTCACATCTTGGATATACAGTACGGATACTTCATTCAATAAATTATGAAAAAATCGCAAGTAAGTAACAAACTCTTTATTGTTTTCACCTCTTGGATATACAATACGGAAATGTCATTCAATAAATTATGAAAATTTGTAAGCAAGTAACAAATTCTTTGAAGTCACCTCTTGGATACACAATACAGAAATTTCATAAAAGAAATTATGAAAAAAATTGTAAGTAAGTAGCAAATTCTTTCTTGAATTCACCTGCTGGATAAACAAAAAGACATTTCTTTCAAGAAATTATGACAAAATTCTAAGTAAGTAAAAAACTCATTCTTGTTTTCACGACTTCGATACACGATGTAGAAATTTAATTCAAGAAATTATGAAAAAATTCTCAGTAAGTAACAATTTCTTTCATGAAGTCAACTCTTGTATACGCAATATGTAAATTTCATTCAAGAAATTATTAAAATATTTTTAAGTAAGTAACAAACTCTTTATTTATTCCACCTCTTGTGTATAAACTAGACATAATTCATTCAAGAAATTATGAAAAAATCGCAAGTAAGTAACAAACTCTTTATTGTTTTCACCTCTTGGATATACAATACGGAAATTTCATTCAATAAATTATGAAAATTTCTAAGCAAGTAACAAACTCATTCCTGAAGTCACCTCTTGGATACACAATGCAGAAACTTCATTGAAGAAAGTATGAAAAAATTGTAAGTAAGTAAGTAATAAATTCTATTTTGAATTCGCCTCTTGGATATACAAAAAAAGTCATGTAATTCAAGAAAATATGAAAAAATTCTAAATAAGTAACAAACCCTTTCTTGAATTCGCCATTGGGTTGCACAATACAGAAATTTAATTCAGGAAACTATGAAAAACATTGCAAACAAACTCTTTCTCGAACTCGTTTCCTGGACAGACAATACAGCAATTTCACTCAAGAAATTATGAAAAAATTGTGAGTAAGTAGAAAACTGTTTCTTGAATTCTCCTCCTGGATGCACAATACAGATATTTCATTCAAGAAATTATAAAAAAAATTGTAAGTAAGTAACAAACTCTTTCTTGAATACACCTCTTGGATACCCAATACGGAAATTTCATTCAAGAAATTATGAGAAAATTCTAAGTAACAATCTCTTTCTTGAAGTCCCCTCTTGGATACGCAATACGATACGAAAATTTCTTTCAAGAAATTATGAGAAAATTCCAGGTAAGTAACAATCTCTTTCTTGAAGTCCCCTCTTGGATACACAATACGGATATTTTATTCAAGAAATTATAAAAAAAAGGAAAGTAAGTAACAAACTCTTTATTGATTTACCTCTTGGATACAAAAAAAAGACAATTCATTCAAGAAATTATGACAAAATTCTAAGTAACAAAAAAACTCATTCTTGAATTCGCCGTTTGCATGCACAATACAGCAATTTCATTCAATGGGACCTCTACACGTGATTAAACACGTTTTGAAACTACATGCTATTTGCTTGCCTTTCCTTGGCACCTGTCCAAAAGAGCGGGGATTCCCCACTGGTTCCTACTCATTGGAAAAAAGTGAGCAGTACGAAAAATCTACGTTTTCAACCAGACTGTTTTTTTAAACAACTCTCATGTTATTTAAGGTTCAATCAGAGACAGCGGAGATTTCTCAATATACGATAACTTGATTGGTGATTGGTTACACAACACAACGGCGCATACATAGTGAGAGAGACATGCAAAGTCGACATAGCTTTATTTCATTTTTTAAGGTTAATTTAGACGAGGTTACGTGCGCGCACGTAACCTCGTCTAAATTAACCTTAAAAAATGAAATAAAGTCTGGAGACGCTGGGCATCCGTGAACAAGTGCTAAATTGAGAGAGGAATTTGGGACAATATTCGGGGGCGCTCACCCGCCCAGAGTCTCGGGCAAGTGACCCAAAAATTTAAAAAATGTGTGAAAAATTCAAATTTTTTTCAGAATGTGGGGCTAAGCTTAAGCAACGAATAGGTACTATTTGAAAGATAAAGATGGCCTTAAAAGATTGTTTTGCCTGTTATTTCAAGCAAATTTATGGTCCTATGTCAATTTTAAATTCTTGGTCAACCTTCTTAAGACCATAGGCGGGTCTGCCTTGTTTTCCTCTTTTTTAAATTCTTCATCAGCATGCCTAAGACTCTAGGCAGGTATGCCTTTCCAAAAACTAACCTGACAAGTATGTGTCCAATAAGAGAGTCATTCAAACTCCTGCCATTTACCCGTGCCTCAGCCATTAAAACATTTGCCTTTCAATTACTTGGACTATCTGGTCTTGACTTTTCTCTGTCTACAATTACCCAGCCCAGTCTTGATGCAACCTATTGCCCAAAATACTTGATAACTTCAATTCAATGAAATAAAGTCTCCAGCTCCAGCTTTTTTACATACTTAGAATTTTGTCATAATTTCTTGAACGAAATGTCTTTTTGTTTATCCAGCAGGTGAATTCAAGAAAGAATTTGCTACTTACTTACAATTTTTTTCATAATTTCTTTTATGAATTTTCTGTTTTGTGTATCCAAGAAATGACTTCAAGGAGTTTGTTACATGCTTACAAATTTTCATAATTTATTGAATGAAATTTCCGTATTGTATATCCAAGAGGTGAAAACAATAAAAAGTTTGCTACTTACTTGCGATTTTTTCATAATTTATTGAATGAAGTATCCGTACTGTATATCCAAGAGGTGAAATCAATAAAGAGTTTGTTACTTACTTACAAATATTTTCATAATTTCTTGAATGATATTTCCGTATTGTGTATCCAAGAGAAATTAAATTGATCATACGATCTAAATTATTTCATCAGATACGCCAGCACTCATAAATGATCCTTTTGAAATTCTGCTAACAACATCGATGGTCAAGGTAAAAGTTTGAATTAAACACTTTTAGGATATCGAATGTCCTTACTGAAAAACTACTACATTAAAAAATAAATTAAATTGATCATACGACCTAAACTATTTCATCAGATAAGCCCACGAAAATCTAAAAAACGTAGGTCTGAAAACCCAAACAGTTAATTAACTATTCTAATTCATGATTTCAGGCACGTCAAACCAGAAAATACTAAAGTTAACTTCTCAAATAATAAACCCCAGGAAACAAACACACACTAAAATCTAAAAAATCTATGTATGAAAACACTAAACAGCTAATCAACTATTATAGTTTATAATTTCAGGTAGTTAAAATAACGAAATACTAAAGTTGACTTCTTAAATAATAAACCTAAGGAGTCAAACATACACGAAAACCTAAAAAATCTATTTGTGAAAATCCCCAAACAGACAATTAAATATTATAATTCATGATTTCAGCCAAGTCAAACCACGAAATACTAAAGTTAACTTCTCAAATAATAAACCCCAGGAACCTAACACCCACGAAAATCTAAAAAACTAGGTCTGGAAAACCCAAACAGCTAATTAATTATTCTAATTCGTGATTTCAGGCACGTCAGATCACGAAATACTAAAGTTAACTTCTCAAATAATAAACTCCAGGAAAAAAATACCCACGAGAATCTAAAAACCTAGGTCTGAAAACCCCAAACTACTAATTAACTATTCTAATTCATGATTTCAGGCACGTAAAACCACAAAATACTAAAGTTAACTTCTCAAATAATAAACCCCAGGAGTCAAACACACACGAAAACCGAAAAGACTTAGGTCTGAAAATCCCCAAACAGCCAATTAAATATTCTAATTCATGATTTCAGGCAAGTCAAACCATGAAATACTAAAGTTAACTTCTCAAATAATAAATCCCAGGAACCTAACACCCACGAAAATCTAAAAAACTAGGTCTGAAAACCCAAACAGCTAATTAACTATTCTAATTCATGATTTCAGGCACGTAAAACTATAAAATACTAAAGTTAACTTCTCAAATAATACACTCCAGGAAACAAACACCCACGAAAACCTAGAAAATCTAGGTCTGAAAATCCCCAAACAGCCAATTAAATATTCCAATTCATGATTTCAGGCAAGTCAAACCATGAAATACTAAAGTTAACTTCTCAAATAATAAATCCCAGGAACCTAACACCCATGAAAATCTAAAAAACTATGTCTGAAAACCCAAACAGCTAATTAACTATTCTAATTCATGATTTCAGGCACGTCAAATCATGAAATACTAAAGTTAACTTCTCAAATAATAAACCCTAGGAACCTAACACCCACGAAAATATAAAAAACTAGGTCCGCAAACCCAAACAGCTAATTAACTATTCTAATTCATGATTTCAGGCAAGTCAAACCATGAAATACTAAAGTTAACTTCTCAAATAATAAATCCCAGGAACCTAACACCCATGAAAATCTAAAAAACTATGTCTGAAAACCCAAACAGCTAATTAACTATTCTAATTCATGATTTCAGGCACGTCAAATCATGAAATACTAAATTTAACTTCTCAAATAATAAACCCTAGGAACCTAACACCCATGAAAATCTAAAAAACTATGTCTGAAAACCCAAAAAGCTAATTAAATATTCTAATTCATGATTTCAGGCACGTCAAAACATGAAATACTAAATTTAACTTCTCAAATAATAAACTCCAGGAAACAAACACCAACTAAAATCTAAGAACCTTAGGTCTGAAAACCTTAAACAGGTAATTAACTATTCAAATTCATGATTTCAGGCACGTAAAACCACAAAATATGAAAGTTAACTTCTCAAATAATAAACCCCCAGGAGTCAAACATCCACGAAAATCTAAAAAACCTAGGTCTGAAAACCCTAAAGAGCTAATTAAATATTCTAATTCATGATTTCAGGCACGTAAAACCACAAAATACTAAAGTTAACTTCTCAAATAATAAACCCCAGGAGTCAAACACACACGAAAACCTACAAAACCTAGTTCATCAAATAATAAACCCCAGGAACCTAACACCCACGAAAATCTAAAAAACTAGGTCTGAAAACCCAAACAGCTAATTAACTATTCTAATTCATGATTTCAGGCAAGTCAAACTATGAAATACTAAAGCTAACTTCTCAAATACTAAACCCCACGAACCAAACACCCACGAAAATCTAAAAAACGTAGGTCTGAAAAACCAAACAGTTAATTAACTATTCTAATTCATGATTTCAGGCATGTCAAACCACAAAATACTAAAGTTAACTTCTCAAATAATAAACCCCAGGAAACAAACACCCACAAAAATCTAAAAAACCTAGGTCTGAAAACCCTAAATAGCTAATTAACTATTCTAATTCATGATTTCAGGCACGTAAAACCACAAAATACTAAATTTAACTTCTCAAATAATAAACCCCAGGAGTCAAACAGACACGAAAACCTAAAAAACCTAGGTCTGAAAATCCCCAAACAGCCAATTAAATATTCTAATTCATGATTTCAGCCAAGTCAAACCACGAAATACTACAGTTAACTTCTCAAATCATAAACCCCAGGAACCTACCACCCACGAAAATCTAAAAAAACTAGGTCTGAAAACCCAAACAGCTAATTAACTACTCTAATTCAGGATTTCAGGCACGTCAAACCATGAAATACTAAAGTTAACTTCTCAAATAATAAACTCCAGGAAACAAACACCCACGAAAATCTAAAAAACCTAGGTCTGAAAACCCCTAAACTGCTAATTAACTATTCTAATTCATGATTTCAGGCACGTAAAACCAAGAAATACTAAAGTTAACTTCTTAAATAATAAATCCAAGGATTCAAACATACACGAAAACCTAAAAAACCTAGGTATGAAAATCCCAAACAGCCAATTAAATATTCCAACTCATGTTTTCAGGAAAGTCAAACTATGAAATACTAAAGTTAACTTGTCAAATAATAAATCCCAGGAACCTAACACCCACGAAAATTTAAAAAACTAGGTCTGAAAACCCAAACAGCTAATTAACTATTCTAATTCATGATTTCAGGCAAGTCAAACCATAAAATACTAAAGTTAACTTCTCAAATAATAAACTCCAGGAAACAAACAGCCACGAAAATCTAAAAAACCTAGGTCTGAAAACCCCAAACAGCTAATTAACTATTCTAATTCATGATTTCAGGCAAGTCAAACCATGAAATACTAACGTTAACTTCTCAAATAATAAATCTCGGGAGCCTAACACCAATGAAAATATAAAAAACTATATCAGAAAACCCAAACATCTAATTAACTATTCTAATTCATGATTTCAGGCACGTCAAATCATGAAATACTAAAGTTAACTTCTCAAATAATAAACCCTAGAAACCTAACACACACGAAAATCTTCTTTCCAATCATACCGGGATATGTATTCTCCCACTGCTTACATTTATTATAGTGGCAATTGGAGCATAGGTGTTTTCTAGTGTGAGAGTCACACATCTCTTCAAGAAAGGATCCACAACATTTACTTTGTTCAGCCTATCCTCTCTCCAATTTACTCGGTTTGCAAAATCTACACTTTTCATCATACTCGTTAATCATTGTGCATCTCTCACATGATGACCAGCTGCCCAGTGTGTACATACATAACGGACATGTATGGAACATTTTGTCATGTGTTGAAGCTCTCACTGCCACAATGAAACTGAGCTAGCAACATCAAAATTGACTGAGATAGATAGAGAGAGAGAGGAGTAAATCATCCTTGAGCACCATCTTTCTCATGAAAAAAAGTCCTAAATTTCTAAACTAATGTTTAAAAGCATATCCACAATATCATTTTACCGTGTCGTGATCAATATATCAATAAATTGTGTAAATGCATTTGAACCACGACATAGAAGCTTCATACAATAGTCTAATGATGGAGAATCAGTTTTCATTATATCGACAAGCATTCCCCGAGAAAATATCTTCCTTTGAATAGATAGCTCTAGAAAATCGTCATCTAGAATCAAACGGTTTTCCATAAGAACAAGATTCCCCATGATTCGCTCTTTCTCGAATCTATCCATTTTTTATAGTCCTAACTCTCTCACAACCAACTTCAGACTAACCAGAATTTTTTGTACTCTAAAAAATATACGCTAGTCTACTATAGAAAGAAAAAAAATACCTTTGATTTAGAAACAATTTTATTGAACATAATTACAATAATAATATTCACTGATGCATTTTGTTCTCATCAATATATTTCGATAGGACATCTAATGCTGACCGAAGTTTATTTATATGGAGAATATTCACTTTTCCAGCAAAACATAGCTGCTCCTCCTGCTTAAATTTGCTTAATGATATCACGTATCTGGCATACATAGTATCCCATTCAAGACATTGTCTACAACCAGTGGTTATTTCCACAGCCACATTGGGTACTCGTGTATCGTTGCTGCTGTTGTCGGCACCATCATTAATCTCCAATAATGTAAATGCACCACTTATTTTTTCTTCACTAATATCCTCTCAAATAAACTATTCTCTTTGAATTAAATTCTCTTACTAATATGAATTGTAAAAAAAACTATTCATTTTATGCAAATCCCAATCACCAATCAAGTTATACTCACTTTCTTTCGAAAGGTGTATATGCCCTGTAGAAGTATTACCTATGCCTGGGGAGAGTCACTCTCTTTGAAAAGGTGTAGAGGAGCATCAGAATAACGTAGAAATTCCTAGGGGTGCAAGCAAATGTAATATAAGCATACTACTGGCTAGTGCCATTTTTAACAGTCGAAAGTGATTGGAGGGCAACTAACCACCCTCTCAAGCCCACCATTTATCCAAACAGATCCAATCAAAATATTGAGATAGCCATTTTGTTCAACGTAGTCGTAAGTTCTGGAAATTAGGTCTTTGAGGATGGCAACCCCTCCCCCTAAGAGCCTCGGGGCAAGGGTTACAATTTATGCCCAGGGGGCATATTAAGTTTTATTGAAAGCTTTGTCGTAGAAACTTGAAAAAGGGTGCATTCGATTGGAAATTAAAAGGGCTAGTGCTCTCTTGAATAGTTGAAAGTGATTGGATGACAACTAACCCCCCTATCACCCCCACCTTTTCCCCAAAAATATGCAATCAAAATTTTTAGATATCCATTTTGCTCAACATAGTTGAAAGTTTTATAAATTTTGTCTTTAAGGATGACCCCCCCCCCCCCCCAACGCCCCCAGGGCAAGGGTTGTAACACAGACCTCATATGCCTGGGGGCATATGAGGTTTTTATAGAAATTGTTGTCGTAGAAAATTCAAAAAGGGCTCATTTGATTGGAAATTGAAAGGGGCAGAGCCCTTTTTAATAGTCGAAAGTAATTGAAGAGCAACTAACCCTTCTCTCACGCCCACCTTTTCCCCACTCACATCCAATAAAAATTTTAAGATATTCATTTTTTCAACGTAGTTGAAAGTCCTGGAAATTAGGTCTTTGAGGATGACAACACTCCCCCCCCACAACCCTCAAGGCAAAGGTTGTAAGTTATGCCCTGGGGGCATTACTTACCGGGGGCATAAGGTGTTTATAGAAAGCGTTGTCGTAGAAACTCAAAAAGGCCTCATTTGATTGGAAATTGAAAGGGCTAGTGCCCTTTTTAATTGTCGAAATTGATTGGAAGGCTTGACATTTTTATAGTAAAGATCGATCTGGGTACAATGTATTATTATTTTTTGTTGTTGTTTAGACCAGGGCACTTCGTATCGAAGGAGTTGTCGCAGGAACTTCGAAAAGGGCTCTTTCGACTGAAAATAGAAAGGACTAATGCGCTTTTTAATAGTCTAAAGTGATTTGAGGGCAACTAGTACCCCTCCCACGCCCTCCCTCCTATTTGCCCATTATGTTTAGAAACTAAATGTTGCCTTAAGATTAAATCAAAATTCACTGTGTTAATGCTAATTCCCAATAAGGTGTCGACTGAGGGTATTATGTTCAAACTGTCGGGGCTACTTCTGCTCTTAAAATTTAACCACATCAAAATAGCGTAAGTGTATCCAAGCTATCAAAGAAATTAAACATATTTTTTTTGCCACAAGTTTTCTATTTCAGGTCAACTAGAGGAAGTATGAAACTAAATTAAACACTACTATTTGTGTCCAGATTTTTAAAAGGGTGTATGCTGTTAAAAATTGCTGAAAAATTTTTCTCCAGCATACAAGTAGCAGGCCAAACTATAAAGTCTAAAAAAAAGATTTAAAGTATTTTTTATTTTTCCCTGAGAAGACTATGTCAATACAAAACGAACAGAAATTAATTAAAAAAAAAAAAAATTTACAAAATAAATTTTTCAAAGAAAAGTAAAGAGCTCCATTAAACAAAAAAAGAGCAAAAATACAATAAAATAATCTACCAAGCGTGAAACTACCACACATCAGCATCGATAAATAAATGAAACCCAAAACAAACAGAAATTACTATAAATAACCGAGTCAAACTGAAAACGAGCAAAAATTAACATGAGTAGGGCTCAAAACCCCTATGCCTTCCCAAGGCCAGAACATAATTTGCACTTTACTGAAAAAAATACAATGAATTTGAATTGTCAGTTTAATATACATATACTGATATTTAGTAATTAAAATGTTAATATTATTTGATTTATTAGAGTTATAAAAGTAAAAACATTTATGTTTTTACTGTGCAAAAATATTAGTTTTCTGCACAATATCTTACAAATGAATACAACTTGAAGTTGACAAGAAATTTGAGTGACAGTCTTAGCACATGTTTTACAACACATGCGTTTGTAATATTTTGGTAAGTTTTCAACTTTGAAGCCCTTATCTTTTAGTACCAAGATTTACTGGGGTTTTAACCTCGATTGTGGGCTTGTTTCTATTTACATATATCCCATATTAGACTTTCTTGTTCTAAATTCTGCCTTTCGGAATTCAAGAATTTGTTAAAAATCATCAATACCCACGATTATCATCCGATATTAATTTCCTAAATTAAATAATATAAGGGGAGGAGGGCTGCCTCTCATTAATCTCTCGCTCGCTACGCTAAGGTTTTCTAGTGCTTTAAAGAAGTTCTCATTTCAATTAAAGAACACTTGGGTTTAAGGACATGTTCTGAAATATTTGGGATAAACCATCAAACTGTAGTGTAAACAGCAAGGGATTGAGGAGGGAACGGAACCCCTCTTATACAGAATAATGAATTTTATTTAGAGCTGTAACCCCCCCCCCTAGAAAATTCCCACAGAAAATTCTCTCTTCACTAAAAATTACACATGGGAAATTCCCTGCGGATAAAACTAACCGCTCCAAACAGGGCCATGTCTGGCAAAATTTGATATTTGTTATTCATTTGATGTCAAATTTTTACTTTAATTACACAACATTAAAAACTTATTTCTGTAATAAATGTTTCACAAAATATAAACACAAATTTAAAAGTTCAATATCAGAGTTATAAAATTATTTGTTTTGATTGATAAAGAAATCAAATTTGTCAATTTGATATTTTATGTCCAAAGGACATATTCCTATGTGCCGGGACACAATGACATAATAGGGCAAAAAAGGGACATATTTTAGAAATTTGGGGCATAAAAGGGACATATTTTGTAAATTTATGACATAAAATAGAATATTTCCCGGTTGAATACATATTTCTGTAATAAAAATGTAATTTTTCACCTAATTAGTGCTAAAAATACTTATCTAGCACTAAATTTACTTAACTACTTACTTTCTACTATTTTTTTTACGTTTTATACTGTATTTTTTTAGAGTTACTTGCTCTTTCCCGCTGACAACTATATGCAAATACTCATGAAATTCTTTACAAGTTTGTATTCTTTCATCTATAAACGATTTTATTTCTCCTTGCTTTTACGCTACAGTCAAAATAATAGGCAAGCAGACAACTTTTTCGTTAACAATCGCTTCCGGGTTCCAATAGTCTGGCAAAAACATCTATCTATTTATCATGTATTAATAACTGAAAATCAAAAGTTAACAAAAGAAAACAAATCGGATTCTTGATGATCTGGAATTAATTTTAATATCAATAGATGTACCGAAAGAATTAGCTGATTGTGCTGATTCCAAATATATGATATTCATTAAGTTTAGTGATACCCATCAAAGGCCACAGGTCTGAAAAAAATTGGCCAAATTTTCGAAAGAGGTGAAAAATACCCCCTAAAAGTCAAAGAATCTTAATGGAAATCACGCCATCATATTCAGCGTATCAGAGAACCCACTGTAGAAGTTCCGAGCTCCTATCTATAAAAATATGAAATTTTGTAGTGTTTCCCAGAAGAAGCATCACGGATTCGTGTTTACTTGTCGTTGTTACTTTTTCCAGGGGTGATCGTATCGAACCAATGGTACTAGAATATCGCAAGTGGGCTTGTTCAAACGAACATTAAAAGATCTAGTGTCCTTTTTACGTGACCAAAAAATTGGAGGACAACTAGGCCCCGTCCCACGCCCTTTTTTTCTGAGTGTCGTCTGATCAAAATGTTTAGATAGCCCTTTGTTCAGTATAGTTGAAAAGTACAATAGATATGTGTTTGGAGATAACATGACCCCTTAGAACCTCCAGAGGAAGGGCCGCAAGTTATGAGATTTACCCATTGTTTAAATATAGTATTTGTTATTGGGAAGTATACAGACATTTTCTAAGGGGGGAGGTGATCTTCCAGAGACTGATCTTCTACGGGGAGAATTTCCCATTGGGATAGAAGTTTCTGGGGTTGACCTTTTCAGGGGAAATCTCACTTGTGGAAAATTTGCCAGGATTCATATACAAAGTTTGTGTTATTTGTCTTACTTTCTCGTTGTTGATCCCATTGTACATGTGGAGACACTTTGAGGGAATTGTCAGGGGTAGTTTTCAGCGGAGTTGTAATTCCCTGGGGGTCTTTATGGGCGGGGTTTTAAATGGGAGAAATTTTCCATGGGGGAATTTTCACCAGGAGAAATTCTCCAGGGGAAATTCCTGGGGGAGAAACTTTCCAAGGGAAGGGGAGGGGTGTTTTCCACAAAGAGGCATTTCTCAATGACTTTAAAAAGGATCAGATAACTAAATGAAAACAAGGCCTTCTTCAAATAAAAGTGTGCTAAGGAGTATTTTTCTGCCAGAATTATAAGCAAAAAATTTCCGGGGAAGAATTTAGCAGCAGGGATGGAGTTATCCGTGGGTAATTTCTCGGCGGAAAAATTTTACATGGGAGGAACTTTGTATAGTGGTATTTTTCGTGGGCAAATTTTCCACAGAGGGGTGGATTTCCTAGGATCATCTAAAAACTGATGAGAAATAATTAAAAAAAACAAGTCTTTTCTACCGAAAGTAAAGAGTGAAATTAAAACTTAAAATGAACAGAAATTATTCCGTATATGACGTGGACTACTTCCACCTCAATACCCCTCTCTACGATAATGTTCGACCTTTTGCGTAATTTTTTAAGAACGATTCTTGAAACACAAGTGCCTTGTAATTGAATCAAAACCTTTTTTAAAAGTTCTTAAAAATACTTTAGTGGGAAGAGAGGGGTATTGAGGAAGGGACAGCTCTTCTAATATAAGGAATAATTTCTTTTTATTTCAAGTTTTAATGTTGATCCTTACTTTAAGTAGAAAAACTTATTTTTTCATTTAATGAACGAAAGAGTGACAAGGTTACAATTTATATTTTACTTTTGACCAAGGCACATCGTGTATATTTGAAAGATCCAGTACTTATGTCTTTTTGTGGATGACCGCCCCCCCCCAAAAAAAAAACTTTCAGGGCAAGGGCTACGAGTATTACTCGGTTTTACTAGTTCTCCATTATTAGCATATAAGATCTCTATGGAAGGGTGGGTTTTATAAGCTTTGGAGGGGGCTCACTGGATTGAAAATAAGAAGTTCTAGGGCCATTTTTAAGAGTCAGAAGTGGCCAAAGGTAAACCAGCCACCCCCTCCACCCACGTCGTCTTTTCCCTATATGCATTCAACAGAAATTTTGAGATGGTTATTTTTGCTTAAAATGGTCCAAAGGACATATAATAATGCCATCAGCAATGACACAACCCATAAGACTCCTGGGACAAGGGCTGTCAGTTATGTCCCTGGGGTATATAAGGTTTTATGGAATGGGTAGTAGTATAAACCTCAGATGGGGCTCGTTTGATAGAAGTTTAATGCCTTTCATAAGAGTCAAAAGTGATTTGAGCACAAGCCTCCCCCCTTCCGCGCTTATCATTTCCGAAAACCAGCATCCAATGAAAATTTGTAGACATCTGTTTTGTTCAGCATTGTTGAAAGGTCCAGTAACTATGCCTTTGGGGATGTCACCCCCCTGATTGAAGGGCAACCCAACTTACCTAGCGCTCTGCAACGTCGTTTGACTCCTATATGGGCGCCACCAGGGGGACGGGGGGCCTTATCACCCCTGGAAATTTGGGACTATGAAGAAATTATAAGGAAACCAAAGGAAAGAGAAAAGAATAGGGAAAAAATCATGGAAAAAAATGTGTGTCGCCCCATTTTTGGCTGCGTGCCAATAGATTTCGACCCTTAGTAAGGAAAATATAAGTTCTCATTTGTGACTGCGTGACCCCTTTATAGTTTTCCAGAAACATTTTTCTATATGATTTGATCGGAGCAACACGAAAAAAAAAAAAAAATCAAATTCTGCATACCCTTCATAGTAATGAGTGGTAAGTAAATAACAATCCTTGTCAATAACGAAAGTATAAGAGCCTAACTTTTGATAATATTAAATCAAAGAATCAGCTCTTTATGGTGATCCTAAATATGTATTTGTTTATTAGTAAATAGTGTAGTTATTAGTACACAAGAAAGTTTGTATAATTATAGAAAACAACTTAATAAGGGCATTTTCGGAAAAAAATATGCCGTCAACTTTTGCTTGAATTTCAAGAGTACCCATGAGCTGATATTTGAAGCCACCATAATCAGAAATGTACCGAATATCAGAAATAATCAGAAATGTGAACGGAATGCTGGGAATTTCTCTATTTCCTTCCTGAACGGAAACGTTTTTTGTGTTTTATTATCTTTTTTTTTCAGGAGTGATTGTATATATCTAGTTGTCATTTTGAAAAAGATTAGATTTTTTACAGTTATGAAGCATAAAGGTTTCAAATATATTAGGTTTAGGTATTCAAAATTAAATTAAAAATATTGAATAAAAAAATTTTATTTTATTTTCTTAATCTTAGTTTTAATGTTTTACTTTGAACAAACTATTTTGATAATGCGTTACTTTTTATAAATACTGAGTAGTCTAAAGGGATTAAATTTGGTTGTTTGATAACCAAGTTCAATACTTTCGATATTGTCAAAAATATCCGTCCAACACTTCGGCATTATTCAACAAAACTAATGAGTTTTTCCATTAAAATGTACTTTTTTATGCCTCTTGTAGGAAGATGCATAAAAAAGTACTTTTTTGTGTATCTCATTTCGTAGGAAGATGAGCCTTAAGCTACCACAAGTAGGTTTTTACTGTTTACATGTTTTTATGACTTTTGTGCTTTTGAACTTGTTTATTCTGTAGGGATGTACTAAATGAATCTTTTTCATTTTCTTTATAATCGATGTTAACTGACCACTTTGAAAGAGATTTTCAAGACGTAAAAATACTAGTTTCTGAAATTTCAAGATGGACATATTATGGACATATTATAGACAAAATATGGACATAGTTTGGCTGAAAAGGACTCATTTTCAGATGCTCAAGGGACATATTCATTGACTGAAAAGTTGGCAACTCTGGTAACGAAGAATTGAGTTGTTTGGCTAAGAATAAACAATTTTTGAAGAGCTCTAGAATTGAAGTTTTGTTAATCTTGACATCTCTAAATAGGAGCTCTGAAATCCTAGGCTCTGTCAAATACTACTTGAGTTCAGGGTTGCCAAATGGACATGTTTTTGTCGTAAGGACATAATGCTATGTGTCAGGATCGGGGCACAATGACATAATAAGGTAATAAAGGACATATTTTAGACATGAAAGGGACAAATTTATGACATAAAACAAAATATTTCCCTACTAGATGTATATTTTTGTAAACAAAAATTGTTACTAGCACCAAAGTAGTAATAAAACTACTTATATAGCACAAAATCTACTTAACTACTTACTTTCTACAATGTTATATCTTGTACTGTATTTTCCGAGATACTTTCTCTTTCCTGCAGACAACTATCTGCAAATACTCTTGAGGTTATTTGCACATTTGTATGCTTTCATCTATAAACGATTTTATTTCTCATTGCTATTACACTACAGTCAAGATAATAGGCAAGCTGACACTTTTTCGTTAACGCTCGCTTCTGGCTTCCGTTTGTCAAGAAAAAACATTTATTTATTTATCAAGTATTAACACTAAAAATGAAAAGTTAACAAAATGAAGAATTGGGATTCATGATGGTCTGGAATCAAAACCAACGGCAAGCACACAGGATGAATTCCGTCAGTTTCAAATTTTTTTAGGGAAAGAGCAATATGGTCACAATATATTGTTATTAATTTTTTCCTGATCAAGGCAAATTGCATAGAAGGAGTTGTCGTAGAGACCTCAAAGGGAGATCATTAAATAGGAAATTCAAAGTTGTATTGATCATATTAAGAACCTAAATTGATTGGAGGGCAACCCTCCCCCTCCTTCATTTCCAAAAACACATCCAATCAAAATTTTGATATTGCCATTTTGTTCAATATCGATTTTGATTGGAACTCAGAAGTACTAGTGCCCTTTTTAAGAGTCATAAGGGATCGCAGGGCAACTAGCCCCCTCCTTTCGTCCTCTTTGCCCCAAATGCCTCTGACAGAAATTTTGAGATTTCCATTTTGTTAAAAAAAAGTCCAAAGATCATATAACATGGCCTTCAGGGTTGACAAAGCCCCCCAGAGCCTGGGGATAAGGGTTGTTAGTTATGCCCCAGGGTCATACCAGTATACAAGGTTTTTATGGGAAGGGTGATCGTGCAAACTTTAGAAAAGCCTCATTTGATTTTAAATTGAACGTTCTAGTTCCCTTACAAGAACCAATAATGATAGGAGGGCAACTAGCCCACCCCCTCCTCTTGAAGTCCTCTTTTCTCCTAACGCATCTCATCGAAATTGTGAGATAGCAATGTTGTTTAAAATAGTCCAAAGAACATGTAACAATCCATTAAATATTACTACTGCTACTAACAGCTCACCGCAGCACCAAGCCGCCAGAGGCTAATACAGCTAGTCACGATCCTCCTCCCTCCCAATCTATTCAAAGCGTCCCTCTTTACACCCTCCAAGGAAGTTTCCATTTCTCTTAAAACAATTTTATTACATCCTCCCACCCTAACCGCGGACGACCTGCTTCCGGTTCAGCCCTATACGGTTTCCATAAAATAAATCTAATAAATAAATTCAGCAGATATATATCCCTATAATAGGTAAAACTCGGAACGACTGGAAACCATAGGCAGCGCAATAGCACTAATGAAGTAAAGAGCGATGTGGGCAGAATATCGGCTTATTACTTATTCCTTTTTTTCTGCCTTTTTTCTGACCAAATCACTTCGTACAGAAAGAGTTGTCGTAGAAGCTTTGAAAGGACCTCATTCAATTGTATTTTGAAAGTTTTAGTGCTCTTTTTGCGAGACAAAAGTAATTGATATCTCTTGACTCCTCTTGACTCCTTGACTCTTGAACGTCTCTTGACTCCTTGATTGTACTTTATGACATACGCAAGAAGTACTCTGATTTGCAAAGAGCTACCAAATGAAGCGAAAATGCTGACACTCATGTCGACCATACCCATCAAGAAGAAATTCTCGTTGGAAAATGGGCCTTAAACTCCCACAATTAGTTTTTTACTGTTTACATGTCTTTACGAGTTTAGTGCTTTAACACTAATTTATTCTGTAGAGATGAATTTTTTTTTTTTTACTCTCATTATATTTGATGTCAACTGGCCGTTTTGAAAGAGTTTTACAAAGCGTCTTTTGATCCATAGCACAAGTCTTTAAAATACAACAACTTTTTGATATTTCAAGATGGACATAGCCTACTATTGACACAATATGGACATAATTTGGCTAAAACTGACACATTTTCGGATGCTCAGGGGACATATTCATGGGCCAGAAACTTGGCAACCTTGATCGAGATACCAGTTGAATTAGCAAAGTGTCCTGTAAAAAAAAGAAAGAAAAGAAAACTGAAGACAAATGTCGTATGTTTATCACAGTATAAACCGCCAAAAACATTTTATTAATATTGGAAAAGCAGTATCCCAACATTGCTTTGAGCCAACCTTGGGGTACAAGCTCCTTAAAGTATGAAGCAGTAGAACTTGAACATCTGCCATTACACAGACGTGATAAAAAGAGTTCGTGGCCTTTATGTGCAACATTACAGGTAGGTGTGTAACACATATAACTTTGTCCTACACCCCCACCCTGAAATACATTTCAGAGTGGGAGGAAAACTGAATCCATTGTTTCTTCTGGATGCTGAAGGAATTCCTACTTTTCTCATTTAAAAGACAGTTGTAGATATCGCCAATGTTTTGACTCAGAACGTGAGGATCAACATTCTTACTAGATGTCAGTTATAGAACATTATCTCGGATTTCATATTTTCTTGGCTGTGCAAGCTATGTTCCCAGATTCCTAAATGGTTCAAGGTTGGCCTATCTCGGAAATTCCCAAACGAAAATTGTGTTCTTCAAAATGTCCCCAAAATTAAAGCTGATGAAAATGAACACTTTGTATTTTGTGTTAACGTTCGTTTTATGTAAGAGCGTTAATTATCGGATAGATTTCGGAGAACCCAGTTTTCTTTTTGGGACACTCGGGGAGACCCTGATGAATTTGGAGGTATTTCAACTACTATTGGGACATCTCACCACTTTCACTTGAAATTTGGATATATCTTTTTCAAAAATACTTAATGGATATATAATACATAAAATGTTACATATAAAAACTTAACGGATGCGAAACAATAAGAATAGATAAAAATATAATACATTAAAACTTAGATGTGAAGCAATAAGAACACTTCAAAGATACATGAAAGCTACGTCGATATATAGTTTTTTGTTTGGTGTTTTTACTTTTAAGAAAAATCAGCTAATTGCATTTTTGTAATCATTACTTGTGCCAAACAAAAACGACTCAATACAAAAACATAAACAAAAACATAACAATACAAAAACATAGAGTGTATATTACTTCAGCAGGATATTTTTAGGCACTAATAACGATAACTCCTTAAAAAATTTTTTTATTAATAGCCTACTTTAACTCAAGGAGAACGGACAAAAGAGAAGGCAATAGCCAAGACTGAAAGTTATCTACGAAGATATTATTTTTGGTGACATTTTTATGCAAGAAGAAACTTAATCCAGTCCTATATAAATAACAGGAATTGCTATGGTGTTACCTTTCTCAATGTTGATAATATTGGAAGTAGAAAAGGGGGTGCCAGCACAGGGCGAACACCACTGCTGCCATCTATAATCGAGTCTAAAGGGACAGGATCAATGACACCTTTTTTCAAGGTCAATCAGGGGATGTTTCTAAGCCTATTGACTCCGGGACGACATTTGCACATGCGCACTGAATACTAACGGTACAATGTTATTGATCCACGAAGGGGACTAGGTTTCTGGGAAATTGATTGCATAATCGACGGGGAATTCTAAGTGTATTGATCCATGAACGGGACAGGATTTCTGGGAAATTGATTTGCATAATTGACGGGGA
The DNA here is from genome assembly GCF_049724085.1 of Artemia sp. Qi Xiang Cuo. Taxonomy (NCBI): domain Eukaryota; kingdom Metazoa; phylum Arthropoda; class Branchiopoda; order Anostraca; family Artemiidae; genus Artemia; species Artemia sp. Qi Xiang Cuo. Next base: position 14,795,353 of record NC_142795.1, read on the forward strand.
ATTCTATCATGAGGGGATTTCATTTTTAAATATGGCCTCTCTGGTCTTTAGGTCTGAGAGATAAATAAATATTCTATTTTTAAATATGGCTTTTCTGGTCTTTAGGTCTGAGAGATAAATATTACTATTCTATCGAAGCCATAATAGTATAACTAGGAACACCTTGGATTTTTCGCAAATTCATATGAGATCAAGACAGATTGAATATATTTTACGCGGGAAATGGTTTCCTGGGAATTTCAAATGTGACAGGGCAAAAGGATGCCGAAACAAAGGAACACGCAGAAATTACTTTTAAGGGATTATTTGGGCGAAAACAAATTAATCAACATTTTAGGGATTATTTGGGCGAAACAGTTTGAGACATTTTACAGGATGATTTGGGGTGAAACTCTGTGGTCGTTATAATGCAAAAGTTCTATTTGAACAGTGTTGTAAGGTCTCCTACCCCAGCCCCAAGGACCCCCCCTCCACATAACTTTTTGCCCTCCCCCCCCCATTTTTGTAATATTTTTTTGTGTGCTTGAGACAAAGAAGGGCTCCCCCCCCCCACTTTTTTGCCCCCCCCACATTTTTTTCTCTAATACTTTTTTTGCGGGCTTGAGACACAGAAGGCCCCCCTCCACCCAACTTTTTGGACCCTCCCCCCCCGAAAATATCATTTCAGATCAAGTTATCTTCTTAGTATTCCTCCTAAACTTATTTTATAAGTTGAAGTACTCATCCAATTCACTCCCAACAATACTTTACGAATTTTTGAACACCCCACCAAGCAATACTTTTCAAAAGGCTTTATTATATCTTTTCAGAACAAGTTCTTTGCGTAATGTCTCTCCTAAACCAATTTTACAACTTGAAGTACTCATCCTTATCACCCACAACTTTACATTATGGCTTTTTCAATACCCAACCAAGCAATACTTTTCAAACGGCTTTATTATATTATTTCAGAACGAGGTCCTTTCTTAATATCCCTCCTAAACCTATTTTACAAGTTGAAGTACTCATCCTTCTTCACCCACAAGTTTACCTTACGGCTTTTTGCATACTCCAACACCAAGCAATACTTTTCAAAACGCTTTTTTATATTTTTTCAGAACAAGTTCTTTTCTTAATGTCCCTCTTAAACCCATTTTACAAGTTGAATTACAAATCCTTTTCATACACACAACTTTACTTTATGGCTTTTTAAATACCCCAACACCAAGCAATACTTTTCAAAGGATTTTTTTACATTTTTTCAGAACAAGTTTTTTACGTAATATCCCTCCTAAACCTATTTTACAAGTTGAAGTACTCATCCTTTTCACCCACAACTTTAGTTTACAGCTTTTTGAACACCCCAACATCAAGCAATACTTTTCAGAAGATTTTATTATATCTTTTCGGAACAAGTTCTTTTCTTTATATCCCTCCTAAACCTATTTTACAAGTTGAAGTACTCATCTTTTTCACCCACAACTTTACCTTACGACTTTTTGCATACCCCAACACCAAGCAATACTTTTCAAAAGGCTTTTTTATATTTTTTCAGAACAAGTCCTTTTCTTAATGTCCCTCTTAAACCCATTTTACAACTTGAAGTACTCATCCTTTTCACACATAACTTTACTTTATGGCTTTTTGAATACCCCAACACCAAGCAATACTTTTCAAAGACTTTTTTATATCTTTTCAGAACAAGTTCTTTACGTAATGTCACTCCTAAGCCAATTATCAAACTTGAAGTACTCATCCTTTTCACCCACAACTTTACTTTACAGATTTTTGAACACCTCAACACCAAGCAATACTTTCAAAAGGCTTTAATATATCTTTTCAGAACAAGTTCTTTACGCAATGTCCCTCCTACGCCAATTTTACAACTTGAAGTACTCATCCTTTTCACCCACAACTTTACTTTAAAACTATTTAAAAACCCCAACATCAAACAATACTTTCAAAAGACTTTATTTAATCTTTTCAGACCAAGTTCTATAAGCAATATTCGTCTTAAGCCCATTTTACAACTTGAAGTACTCATCCTTTTTACCCAAAGTTTTACTTTACGACTTTTTGCATACTCCAACACCAAGCAATACTTTTCAAAAGGCTTTATTATAACTTTCCAGAACAAGTTCTTTACTTAATGTCCCTCCTAAACCAATTTCAGAACCTGAATTCCTCATCCTTTTCACCCACAACTTTACTTTATGGATTTTCCAATACCCCCAAACCAAGTAATACTTTTCAAAGGCTTTTTTATATTTTTCAGAACAAGTTCTATTTTTAATGTCACTCTTAAACCCATTTTACAACTTGAAGTACTCATCTTTTTCACCCACAACTTTACTTTATAACTTTTGCATTACCTACCACCAAACAATACTTTTCAACGAGGTTTGATATATTTTTTCAGAATAAGTTTTTTTCTTAATATTTCTCCTAAACCTATTTTAGAAGTTGAAGTACTCATCCTTTTCACCTACTATTTTACTTTACAGCTTTTTGAACACCCAAACACCAAGCAATACTTTTCAAAAGGATTTTTCATATTTTTTTAGAACAAGCTCTTTTCTTAATATCCCTCCTAAACCTATTTTACAAGTTGAAGTACTCATCCTTTTCACCCACAACTTTACTTTACAACTTTTTGCACACCACAACATCAAGCAAGGTTCCACTTCAGTTCAGATTTTCCCCCTAAGACATAAATTTAAAGTTCTCCTCAAAATTTTTTGTAGAAGATAGAAAAAGCTATACATTGATCGTGAATATTTCACCATGAAGATAAGGAGCTCCACTTTAATTGTGAGATTTTTCCCGAAGTCATGAAAAAATTTAAAGCTCTGTTCTAAATTTTAGTGTTGAAGATAGGAAAAGTTATACTATGATTGTGAATATTTTCCATGAAGATAAAAAGTTCCATTTTAATTCTAATTTTATCTATGAGAAGAAATAAGTTACGCATCAATTCTTTTTTTTCCAGATAAAATAAAAATGTTCCACTTCAGTTCAGATTTTTCTCAAGAGATGAAAAAATTTAAAGTACTGTTTCAAATTTTTCATAGAAGACAGAAAAAGTTATACTCTGTTCGTGAAAAGTTAGCTCAATTCTGAATTTTCCCAAAGAACTTACACTTCAATTCTAATTTCTCCAGAGAAAATTAAAAGCTTCCAAAAACACATAAAACGTTAAAGTTATATTCTAAGTTTTTCCGAAGATAGATAAAGTTATACCATAGTTTTGAATATTTTCCTTGAAGATAAAAATTACCACTTTAATTCTAAATTTTCTCAACAAAGTGGGGGAAAAGTTCAATTTTTCTTCTGAGGTTTCTCAATAAAAAAGAAATTAGTTACTGGTAAATTCTATTTTTTTCCAAAAAATATAAAAAGGTTTATCTTTAGTTCTGAATTTTCTCAAAGAGATGAAAAAATTTAAAGTACTGTTCCAACTTGTTCATAGAAGATAGAAAAAGTTATACATTGATGGTGAAAAGTTAGCTCAATTCGGAATTACCAAAGAACTTACATATCAATTTTTTTTCAAGAAATAAATAGGTTCCACTTCATAAACAAATAAGTAGAACAACAGGGAAATTTGTTTTTATACAAGACAGTGGAACGCAACTTTAAATGAATATTTTGACCCTATATCCAAGGGCCGTCCTCAGCAAAACAGACGAAGAGAATAAAAACACTATAAAATAAACTTACATTAAAATTCAATTATTAAAAATGTTTAAATATTTATTAAAATAGCCCTAATATCATTTATTCAAGGAAGTTCAACCAGGACTGGTGCTCTAAACGAAATGGACAGAGAACAATTCATTCAGATGAAATTAAAATATTTACAGACAATTTTTTAAAGCTAGTCTCACCTTCTTGGCAGCCAGCCTAGAAGGTCTATTCGTAATAGGTTGAGTGGAGTTATTTACAGGTTTTTTAATGTAATTAGTTAAATCATTTTTAATTAAATTTGTGTATAGGGCATTAAGCGAATATTCCCTCAAATCTCTATTTAAAGAAATATTACTATTTATTTTGATTTTAATTTCAATTGCCTCTCGAACAACCTCTTTTATGCCTAAATCATTGCTAATAAGGTAAATTTCTTCAAAAAGCATTTTATGACTAGGGTTATCATATATGTGACTGCTTAAAGCAGAATCAAAGGAAATATTTGTATTATTAGAATTTAAAGCTTTAGTTATGTCATCTTTGTGTTGTTGCAGGCGTTTTTCTAAATTTTGATGGGTTCTACCAACATAAAAATGGCCACAGTCACATGGTATTTGATAAACCCCTCTCTGGCGAGTAACTGGGGTTATATCTTTGACAGAATTTAAGAAACTCGTGATTCAAAAATTATTTGTAAATACGACATAAAAATTATTTTTGTGTGCAAACTTTTTTTAAACGTGTAGTGAATTTTGGAATATATGGAAGGTAAATTATATTTGAGGACTTGACGGGAACTTCACATTGCAAAAGACCCTTAATTTTACGGGACTGTCTTGCCAATCTTCGGCTAATTGTATTGTTAATAAAGACAATAGGATAACCGTTTCCAAAAAGTATGTCTCTAATAAAATTTAGTTCATCTGTGATGTAAGATTCAGAGCAAATGTTTAGGGCACGGTCAACAAGAGACGTAACAACACCTCTTTTAACTTGTGGGGGGTGATTGGATTTAAAATGTAGATATCTGTTTTTCATATGTACATTTTGATATGCCCCCAATATACATGTTTTTTTTAAACATGTATATTGGGGGCGTTATATGGATGATGTAATATCGCTCTGGAATTATGGGGAAAATGAACTTAGGGGCTTTCTAGATCACCTTAATACATAGTGACCGAAATTTACAATTTACCTTAGAAATTGAAAATGCAAATAAATTACCGTTTCTGGATGTTTTAATTATTCGTGACATTGATAAACTGGATTTTACAATTTATAGAAAACCCACACAAAATAACAGATATCTACATTTTAAATCCAATCACCCCCCACAAGTTAAAAGAGGTGTTGTTACATCTCTTGTTGACCGTGCCCTAAACATTTGCTCTGAATCTTACATCACAGATGAACTAAAATTTTATTAGCGACATACGTTTTGGAAACGGTTATCCTATTGTCTTTATTAACAATACAATTAGCCGAAGATTGGCAAGACACTCCCGTAAAATTAAGGGTCTTTTGCAATGTGAAGTTCCCGTCAAGCCCTCAAATATAATTTAATTTCCATAAATTCCAAAAGTCACTACAAGTATAAAAAAAGTTTGCACACAACATAATTTATATGTCGTATTTACAAATAATTTTAAAATCATGAATTTCTTAAATTCTGGTAAAGATATAACCCCAGTTACTCGCCAGAGAGGGGTTTATCAAATACCATGTGACTTTGGCCATTTTTATGTTGGTAGAACCCATCAAAATTTAGAAAAACGCCTGCAACAACACAAAGATGACGAAACTAAAGCTTTAAATTCTAATAATACAAATATTTCCTTTGATTCTGCTTGAAGCAGTCACATATATTATAAACCTAGTCATAAAATGCTTTTTGAAGAAACTTGCCTTATTAGCAATGATTTAGGCATAAAACAGGTTGTTCGAGAGGCAATTGAAATTAAAATCAAAATAAATAGTAATATTTCTTTAAATAGAGATTTGGGAGAATATTCGCTTAATGCCCTATACACAAATTTAATTTAAAATGATTTGACTGATTATATTAAAAAAACAGTAAATAACTCCACTCAACCAATTACGAATAGACCTTCTAGGCTGGCTACCAAGAAGGCGAGACTAGCTTTAATAGCTTGTCAGTAAATATTTTAATTCCATCTGATTGAATTGTTCTCTCTCTATTTCGTTTGGAGTACCAGTCCTGCTTGAACTTCCTTGAATTAATGATATTAGGGCTGTTTTAAAAAATTTTTAAAAGTTTTAATGATTGAATTTTAATGTAAGTTTCTGTTATAGTGTTTTTATTCTCTTCGTCTGTTTTGCTGAGGATGGCCCTTGGATATAGGGTCGAAATATTCATTTAAAGTTACGTCCCACTGTCTTGTATAAAAAAAAAAATTCCCTGTTGTTCTACTTATTGGTTTATGATGGAAAGGCAGTGTGGTCTTCGTCGCTATTTGCGTCTAGCTTACGGGGAGCAGTTGACTTATGATATATTTCATTTAATTAGTTTAGGCAAAAAACATGCTAATATTATCAATCAACAAAAGTTTTTAGAATCTTGTAGAAATTAAAATCTTATTCATAAGTCTTTAAGATATAAATTGCATTTAAATACCCGGAAAGAAGCGCAATTCGCGCACACATTACATTACTCTAGTCCAAATTATTAAGGATAAAAAACAAAAACGACATATTATTTCCTCGGAAAGAAAATCTCTTGAAAAATTTTTGTGCGAAAATCTGTCCACGGTTGATTATTCTCAGGTTGTACGATTGGAAAAGAATTTATTTAGTCACGATTTTCGTTTGTCTAGAGAACGTCTTTATAAGAAATTGGAATGTCTGAGGTATGAATCTTCGACGAATCATCGTATTTATAACCCGAGGTTTACTCCAGGAACCGCTATTGTTAATCTCTCCTCTAGAGCTCTTGAACCTAAGGAAATCCAAACTCTTGAAAAAGGTCCAAAATCTTCTTTGTCACCAAAACAAGTTCCTGTGGCAGATATTTTTTCCTCCTTAGAATCTTCTTTGCACAAACACTACACATCCATTTCTAACCCAGATGAAGAAAGGTCTTGTTTTATTAATACACTTTACGGCAGCCAAAAAAAAGTTACATCTCATACTAATTTGACACCAAAAATTTCGCACGACATGAAAATCTTGTCTAATCTTCGCAAAGACCCTTAAATTATAATAACTAAAGCAGACAAGGGAAATTCACTTGTACTCATGGGTACCTTAGATTATGACAATAAAATTTGTCCACGCGGGCAAGACACAAATACATATAATCTAATGAAACACAACCATACTGATAAGTTTGCAAATAAAATTATAGCCAAATTAAAGAATCTAAAAAAAAATGCAAAATCACCCCACAATTGTATAATAAATTTCTCCCTTGAGGTAGATTTTGCCCAAAGTTTTACGGTTTACCGAAATTACACAAACAAGGTATTCCCTTAAGGCCAATTGTAGCATGTACGAAAGCCCCTGCTTCCAATATTGGAAAGTGGTTATGTACAGCCTTCAAACCTTTGCTCTATTCCCAAAAGTCGTGCATATGTAAGTGGGTAGATTTTAGTAGAAAAAGTTAAAAATGCAGGCATTTCAGAATATATAGTAGTGAGTTGTTTTGACATAGTTTCTATGTAATATTGATATAGCAATATCTGAGCAGTTTTTAAAAAATAAAATAGAAGAAAACTATAATTTAATTGAAGATTCAAGATCAGGAATAGATTGCGATGTTTTAATGTCCCTAGTCAAAATTTGTAATAAGTATTCAATGTATTTTCAGTTCCGTAATTCTTTTTATCAACAAAAAAATGGTCTCCCTTTGGGAGCACCGCTATCCGGGTTATTGGCAAACATTTATGTAGAACACCTCGAAAATTGGGCCTTAAATTCATATTTTTTAAAACATGTCTGTTGGGGGCGTTATATGGATGATGTAATATTGCTCTGCAATTATGGGGAAAATGAACTTGGGGGCTTTCTAGATCACCTTAATAGATATGATCGAAATTTACAATTTACCTTAGAAATTGGAAATGCAAATATATTACTGTTTCTGGATGTATCAATTATTCGTGACATTGATAAACTGGATTTTACAATTTACAGAAAACCCACACAAAATAACAGATATCTACATTTCAAATCCAATCACCCCCCACAATTTAAAACAGGTGTTGTTAGATCTCTTGCTGATCATGCCCTAAACATTTGCTCGGAATCTTACATCACAGATGAACTAAATTTTATTAGAGACATACTTTTTGGAAACAGTTATCCTATTGTCTTTATTAACAATACTATAAACTGAAGATTTGGAAGACGCTCCTGTAAAGTTTATGGTCTTTTACAATGCGAATTTCCCGTCAAGCCCTCAAATATAATTTTCCTTCCACATATTCCTAATGTTACTACATGTATAAAAAAAGTTTGAACACAAAATAATTTTTATGTTGTATTTACAAATGATTTAAAAATCATGAATTTCTTTAATTCTGGTAAAGATATAACCCCAGTTACTCGCCAGAGAGGGGTTTATCAAATACCATGTGACTGTGGCCATTTTTATGTTGGTAGAACCTATCAAAATTTAGAAAAACGCCTGCAACAACATAAAGATGACGTAACTAAAGCTTTAAATTCTAATAATACAAATATTTCCTTTGATTCTGCTTTAAGCAGTCACATATATGATAGACCTAGTCATAAAATGCTTTTTGAAGAAACTTACCTTATTAGCAATGATTTAGGCATAAAACAGGTTGTTCGAGAGGCAATTGAAATTAAAATCAAAATAAATAGTAATATTTCTTTAAATAGAGATTTGGGGGAATATTCGCTTAATGCCCTATACACAAATTTAATTAAAAATGATTTGACTGATTATATTAGAAAACCTGTAAATAACTCCACTCAACCTATTACGAATAGACCTTCTAGGCTGGCTGCCAAGAAGGCGAGACTAGCTTTAAAAGCTTGTCTGTAAATATTTTAATTCCATCTGAATGAATTGTTCTCTGTCCATTTCGTTTGGAGTACCAGTCCTGGTTGAACTTCCTTGAAGTAATGATATTAGGGCTGTTTTAAAACATTTTTAAAAAGTTATAATGATTTAATTTTAATATAAGTGTCTGTTATAGTGTTTTTATTCTCTTCGTCTGTTTTGCTGAGGATGGGCCTTGGATATAGGGTCGAAATATTCATTTAAAGTTACGTTCCACTGTCTTGTATAAAAATTTCCCTGTTGTTCTACTTATTTGTTTATGATGGAAAGGCAATGTGGTCTTCGTCGCTATTTGTGGTTCCACTTCAGTTCTTAATTTCTCAAATGACATAAAAATTTTAAATTCTGTTCTAAATTTTTCCGTGGAAGATAGGAAAATCTATACTACGATAGTGTACATTTTCCATGAAAATAAAAAGTTTCACTCAAATTCTAAATTTTTATAATTCTACTTTATAGTTTTCTCAAAGAGATGAAAAAATGCCAGATCCTATTTAAATTTTGTCCTAGATACATCTATTCTGAATTTTTCCTCCAAGAAGAGAAAAACTTCAGCTTTAATTATATATTTTCTCAAAGAAGTGAAGAAAACTTCAAGTTCTGTTCCAAATTTTTCGTAGAAGATAGAAAAAGATTATCTTTGATCGTGAATATTCGCCATGACGATAAGGAGCTACACTCTAATTCTGAGTTTTCTCGAAGAAGTGCAAATGCTCAAGTTCTCTTCTGAATTTTCTCAAAGAAAAGTAAAAGCTAGCTCAATTCTGAAATTTACCAAAGAAAATGAAAAAAGCTTCCACTTCAGTTCTTAATTTCTCAAAGACATAAAAAATTTTAAGTTCTTTTCTAAATTTTTCCATAGAAGATAGGAAAAGTTATACTATGATTGTGAATATTTTCCATGAAGATAAAACGTTTCATTTTAATTCAAATTTTTAATTTCCGAAGAGATGAAACGGACAGAATTCATACTTTAGCGTAAAGAGCTATGTGTCGAGGAGGGAGGCAAAAGATATTGATTACAATACTAAACTAACATAACCACAAAATTCCACATTATTGCACAGAAATACCAAAACCATAGGCTTAGGTTAGCCTACGTACGCGCTCGTAAGTAGGCTAACCTAACCTATGGTTTTGGTATTTCTGTGCAATAATGTAGAATTTTGTGGTTATGTTAGTTTAGTATTGTAATCAGTATCTATTGTCTCCCTCCTCGACACCTAGCTCTTTACGCTAAAGTTCGAATTCTGTCCGTTCCGTCATCTCAGAAATTAAGAAAATTTGAATCAAAATGAAGCGTTTTATATTCACGAATAATATTCACAACCATTGCGTTGCTCTTATTATATTCTATGTGAAAATCTTGAAATGAATTTAAAATTTTTTATGGTATTGAGACATTAAGAACTGAAATGGGAGCTTTTTCCACTTTCTTTGATAAATTTCAGAATTGAGCTAACTTTTTCTCTTCTTTAAGAAAATTCAGAAGAGAACTTGAACATTTTGCACTTCTTCGAAAAAACTCAGAATTAAAGTGTAGTTCCTTATCGTTATGGAGAATATTCACGATCAAAGTATAGCTTTTTCTATCTTCTACGAAAAATTTGGAACAGAACTTGAAGTTTTCTTCGCTTCTTTGAGAAAATATATAATTAAAGCTGAAATTTTTCTCTTCTTGGAGGAAAAATTCAGAATCGATGCATCTAGGTTAAAATTTAGAACCGAACTTTAAATTTTTATGTCATTTGAGACATTAAGAACTGAAGTGGAACCTTTTTATTTCTTGAAAAAATAGAATTGATCTGTAAGTTCTTTGGTAATACAGAATTGAGCTAACTTTTCACAATCAATGTATAACTTTTTCTATCTTCTATGAAAAATTTGGAACATTACTTTAAATTTTTCATCTCTTTGAGAAAAATCAGAATTGAAGCTGAACCTTTTTATATTCTTTGCCAAAAAATAGAATTGATCTTTAGCTGATTTCTTTTTAATTGAGAAATTTCAGAAGAGAACTTGGACTTTCCCCCACTTCGTTGAGAAAATTTAGAATTAAAGTGGAAATGTTTTTCTTCATGGAAAATATTCACAACTATGGTATAACTTTTTCTATCTTCTACGGAAAAATATAGAATAGAACTTTAACTTTTTATGTCTTTGGGGAATTAAGAAGTGAAGTGGAAGCTTTTAATTTTCTCTGGAGAAATTAGAATTGAAGTGTAAGTTCTTTGGCAAAATTCAGAATTGGACTAACTTTTCACGATCAGAGTATAACTTTTTCTATCTTCTATGAAAAATGTGGAACAGTACTTTAAATTTTTTCATCTCTTTGAGAAAAATCTAAACTGAAATGGAAAATTTTTATTTTCTCTGGAAAAAAAAGAATTGATTTGTAACTTATTTCTTCTCATAGATAAAATTAGAATTAAAATGGAGCTTTTTATCTTCATGGAAAATATTCACAATCATAGTATAACTTTTCCTATCTTCAACGCAAAAAATTTAAAACAGAGCTTTAAATTTTTTTATGACTTTGTGAAAAATCTCAGAATTAAAGTGGAGTTCCTCATCGTCATGGTGAAATATTCACGATCAATGTATAACTTTTTCTATCTTCTACAAAAAATTTGGAGGAAAACTTGAAACTTATGTCTTTGGGGGAAAATCTGTACTGAAGTGGAACCTTGCTTCATGTTGTGGTGTGCAAAAATGTTGTAAAGTAAAGTTATGGGTGAAAAGGATGAGTACTTCAACTTGTAAAATTGGTTTAGAAGGGATATTAAGAAAGGAACTTGTTCTGAAATAATATAATAAAGCCTTTTGAAATGTGTTGCTGGGTCTAGGGGTATGCGAAAAGCCATAAAGTAAAGAATTGGGCGAAAAGGATGAGTACTTCATCATGTAAGACCAGTTTAAGAGGGACGTCAAGAAAAGAACTTGTTCGGAAATAATATAATAAAGCCTTTTGAATAGTCTTGCTTGGTGCTGGGGTATGCAAAAAGCCGTAAGGTAAAGTTGTGGGTGAAAAGGATGAGTATTTCAACTTGTAAAATAGGTTTAGGTGGGATATTAAGAAAATAACTTGTTTTGAACAGATATAATAAAGTCTTTTGAAGAGTATTGCTTGGTGTTGGGGTATTCAAAAGGCTTTAAAGTAAAGTTGTGGGTGAAAAGGATGGGTATTTCAACTTGGGAAACTGGTTTAGGAGGGATAAGAAATAAGAGGGATTAAGAAAAATATTGTTCTGAAAAGATATAATAAAACCTTTTGAAAAGTATTGCTTGGTGTTAGGGTATGCAAAAGTTGTAAAGTAAAGTTGTGGGTGAAAAGGATGAGTACTTGAAGTTGTAAAATGGGTTTAAGAGGGACATTAAGTAAAAAATTTGTTCTGAAAAAAATAATAAAGCCTTTTGAAAGTATTGCTTGATGTTGGGGTATTCAAAAAGCCGTAAAGTAAAGTTGTGGGTGAAAAGAATGAGTACTTCAACTTATAAAATTGGTTTAGAAGGGATATTAAGAAAAGAACTTGTTCTGAAATAATATAATAAAGTCTTTTGAAAAGTATTGCTTGGTGTTGGGGTATTCAAAAAGTCATAAAGTAAAGTTGTGGATGATAATGTTGAGTACTTCAACTTGTAAAATTGGTTTAGGAGGGACATTAAGAAAAGAACTTGTTCTGAAATAATGTAATAAAGCCTTTTGAAAAGTATAGCTTGGTGTTGGGGTATGCAAAAAGTCATAAGGTAAAGTTATGAGCAAAAAGGATGAGTACTTCAACTTCTAAAATTGGTTTAGGAGGGACACTAAGAAAAGAACTTGTTATCAAATAATATAATAAGGCTGTTAGAAAAGTATTGCTTGGTGTTGGGGTATCCAAAAGGTCGTAAGGTAAAGTTGTGGGAGAAAAAGATGAGTAGTTTAACTTGTAAAATAGGTTTAGGAAGGATATTAAGAAAAGAACTTTTTCTGAAAAGATATAATAAAGTCTTTTGAAAAGTATTGCTTGGTGTTGGGGTGTGCAAAAAGCCGTGAAGTAAAGTTGTGGGTGAAAAGGATGATTACTTCAACTTGTAAGATTCGTATAGAAGTGACATTAAGAAAATAAGTTGTTCTGAAAAGATATAATAAAGCCTATTAAAAAGTATTGCTTGTTGTTGGGGCACGCAAAAGTCGTAAGGCAAAGTTGTGGGTGAAATGGATGAGTACTTCAAGCTGTAAAATGGGCGTAAGAGTGAAATTAAGAAAAGAACTTATTCTGAAGGAAAATAATAAAGCCTTTTGAAAGTGTTGCTTGGTTTTGGGGTATGCAAAAAAGCCATAAAGTAAAGTTGTGGGTGAAAAGGATAAGTACTTCAAGTTGTAAAATTAGTTTGGGAGGGACATTAAGAAAAGAACTTGTTCTGAAAAATATAATAAAGCCTTTAAAAAGTACTGCTTGGTGTTAGGGTATGCAAAAAGCCATAAAGTAAAAATGTGGGTGAAAAGGTGAGTACTTCAACTTGTAAAATTGGTTTAGGAGGGACATTAAGAAAAGAACTAGTTCTGAAATAATATAATAAAACCTTTTGAAAAGAATTGCTTGGTGGGGTATTCAAAAAGCATTAAAGTAAATTTGTGGGTTAAAAGGATGAGTACTTCAATTTGTAAAATTGGTTTAAGAGGGACATTACGTAAAGAACAGGTTCTGAAAAGATATAATAAAGCCTTTTGAAAAGTATTGCTTTATGTTGGGGTATTTAAAAAGACGTAAAGTAAAGTTTTGGTCAAATGGATGAGTACTTCAAGTTGTAAAATTGGTTTAGGAGGGACATTATGTAAAGAACTTGTTCTGTAAAGATATAATAAAGCCTTTTGAAAAGTATTGCTTGGTGTTGGGGGTTCAAAAAGCTATAAAGTAAAGTTTTGGGTGAAAAGAATGAGTACTTCAAATTGTAAAATTGGCTTAGGTGGGACATTACGTAAAGAACTTGTTCTGAAAAGATATAATAAAGCCTTTTGAAAGTATTGCTTGGTTTTCTGGTGTTCAAATAGCTGTGAAGTAAAGTTGTGGGTGAAAAGGATAAGTACTTCAAGTTGTAAAATTGGTTTTGGAGGGACATTACGTAAAGAACTTGTTTTGAAAAAATAAAAAAAAGCCTTTGAAAGTATTGCTTGGTGTTGGGGTATTCAAAAAGCCATAAAGTAAAGTTGTTTGTGAAAAGAATGAGTACTTCAACTTGTAAAATGGGTTTAAGAGGGACATTAAAAATAGAACTTGCTCTGAAAAAACATAAAAAAGCCTTTTGAAAAGTATTGCTTGGTGTTGGGGTATGAAAAAAGCCGTAAGGTAAAGTTTTGGGTGAAAAAGAATGAGTACTTCAACTTGTAAAATAGGTTTAGGAGGGATATTAAGAAAAGAACTTGTTCTGAAAATATATAATAAAGTCTTTTGAAAATCATTGCTTGGTGTTGAGGTGTTCAAAAAGCTGTAAAGTAAAATTGTGGGTGAAAAGGATAGTACTTCAACTTGTAAAATAGGTACAGAAGAGACATAACCAAAAGAAGTTGTTCTGATAATATATTTTAATGCCTTTTGAAAAGTATTTCGCGGTGTTGGGGCATGCAAAAGTAACAAAGTAAAGTTGTGGGTGAAAAGGATGAGTACTTCAAGTTGTAAAATGGGTTTAAGAGGAAAATTAAGAAAAGAACTGGGGTATGCAAAAAGTCATAAAGTAAAGTTGTGGGTGAAAAGCTTGAGTACTTCAACATGTAAAATTGGTTTAGGAGGGACATTAAGAAAAGAAATTGTTCTGAAATAATATAATAAAGCCTTTTGAAAAGTATTGCTTGGTGGGGTATTCAAAAAGCCATAAAATAAAGTTGTGGGTGAAAAGGATGAGTACTTCAAGTTGTAAAATTGGTTTAGGATTGACATTACGTAAAGAACTTGTTCTGAAAAGATAAAATAAAGCCTTTTGAAAAGTATTGCTTGGTGTTGGGGTATGCGAAAAATCGTAAAGTAAAGTTGTGGGTGAAAAGGATGAGTACTTCAAGTTGTTAAATGGGTTTAGGAGGAACATTACGTAAAGAAATTGTTCAGAAAAGATATAATAAAGCCTTTTGAAAAGTATTAATTGGTGTTGGATTTTGCAGGAAGCTATAAAGTGAAGCCGTGTGTGAAAGGGATAAGTACTTCAAGTTGTAAAATTAGTTTATGAGGGACATTACGTAAAGAACTTGTTCTGAAAAAATATAAAAAAAGCCTTTGAAAAGTATTGCTTGGTGTTGGGGTATTCAAAAAGCCATAAAGTATTGCTCGGTGTTTGGGTGTGCAAAAAGCCGTAAGGTAAAGTTGTGTGTGAAAAAGAATGAGTACTTCAACTTGTAAAATAGGTTTAGGAGGGATATTAAGAAAGGACCTAGTTGTGAAATAATGCAATAAAGCCGTTTGAAAAGTATTGCTTGGTGGGGTATTCAAAAAGCCATAATGTAAAGTTGTGGGCGATAAGGATGAGTACTTCAAGTTGTAAAATTGGTTTAGGATAAACATCACGTAAAGAACTTGTTTTGAAAAGATATAATAAAGCCTTTTGAAAAGTTTTGCTTGGTGGGGTATTCAAAAAGTCGTAAAATAGGGTTGGGAGTGAAAAGGATGGGTACTTCAACTTATAAAATAAGTTTAAGAGGAATATTAAGAAGAGAACTTGATCTGAAATGATATATTCGGGGGGGGGGGGGGGAGGGTCCAAAAATTTCGGTGGAGGGGGGGGGCCTTCTGTGTCTCAAATCCGCAAAAAAAAGTATTAGTAAAAAAATGTGGGGGAGGGGCAAAAAAAGGGGGGGAGCCCTTCTTTGTCTCAAGCAAACAACAAAATATTACAAAAATGGGGGGGGGGAGAAGTTGTGTGGAGGGGGGACCTTGGGGTTAAAGTAGGGGACCTTACAACACTGTTCAAATTGAACTTGTGTATTATAACGACCACAGAGTTTCACTCCAAATCATCCTGTAAAATGTCTCAAACTG
The DNA here is from genome assembly GCF_049724085.1 of Artemia sp. Qi Xiang Cuo. Taxonomy (NCBI): domain Eukaryota; kingdom Metazoa; phylum Arthropoda; class Branchiopoda; order Anostraca; family Artemiidae; genus Artemia; species Artemia sp. Qi Xiang Cuo. The sequence continues at coordinate 14,811,076 of NC_142795.1, forward strand.
TCTCGCCCAAATAATCCCTAAAATGTTGATTATTTTGTTTTCGCCCAAATAATCCCCTAAAAGTAATTTCTGCGTGTTCCTTTGTTTCGGCATCCTTTTGAGCTATCACATTTGAAATTCCCAGGAAACAATTTCCCGCGTAAAATATATTCAATCTGTCTTGATCTCATATGAATTTCTGAAAAATTCTAAGGTGTTCATAGTTACACTAATATGGCTTCGATAGAATATTAATATTTATCTCTCAGACCTAAAGACCAGAGAAGCCATATTTAAAAATAGAATATTAGTTTACCTCTTAGACCTAAAGACCAGAGAAGCCATATTTAAAAATGAAATCCCCTCATGATAGAATTCCCCGTCGATTATGCAATCAATTTCTCAGAAATCCTGTCCCCTTTGTGGATCAATATATAATTCCCTGTCGATTATGCAATCAATTTCCCAGAAATCTAGTCCCCTTCGTAGATCAATAACATTGTACCGTTAGTATTCAGTGTACACGTCCAAACTTCGTCCCGATGTTTAAATTCTCCCCCGAAATGTTTGTCTGACTTGTAAAAACATAACGAAACTGCATATAAACAAACTTTTGATCCGTTTTTTAAAGATTTTTGTAGCCCCACTCCCCACGAAACAAATATCCCCTTCCCCCGAACAAAATCTTGGATACGACCCTGATGCCAAGAATACTATATAACCCCCGGATAAATAGTTTCCCTTTTATTTGTATTTCGGACTGTTTTTTTTAGACATAGCAATTTAAAACTGTATTGACCTTGTCTCAGTAATCGTAGTTTTGAGAAACAATTTGGATAAGAAACTAAAATCCAAAAGTGCTTTCGTTTTACATATTCAATATGGAAAATTTGTTAACCTTAGACAAAGTATCATTTGAGTTATAAAGTATCCACTTGTAGTGGTATGGACAGCTTACAAGGTGTGAATATGTGCAGAATTCATACTATCGTTTTCAAGAAGTAATGAACAATCTAGTAATTGATCCAAATCATTTTTGTGAGTCGGTCCTTGCTTTTTGCTTCTGTAGAATAGCTTCGCAATAGCCTATACAACCTCTAGAAGTTCCTAAGAATAAAGAAAAGAAAACAATAAAAATAGAATCATAGTCAACGAAATAAAGTTTACTTATCAAGAGCGATATCTTTCCTCAGGTTTCAGAAAACAGAACAAGTGATTACAAAAAGTTGAAGGAGGGCCCAGTCAATAAAAACAAAAACTTTTGTTACCCTTTTAAGGTGCAAAAGCTATCACAGGGCAACCAACTATAGTTATGGGCAGAATGCACCATATTATCATTACAAATTTTTTTTTTAGCAGTTGTTGGGGAATAAGCGGGATTTTTGCCTGGTTCTGACCATATGAGAAGTTTACTGCCCAAGAAGAAAATTTGGCTCATTCTGTCCTATCTAAATAACAGGGTTTGCTATGGTGTTACCTTTCTCAGTGATGATAATATTGGAGTACAATATTTTTTCCAAAGATACGCAAAACTGTCAATAATCAGCAGTAGGCTACCCATTATTGTAGGTTTCTGGAAGGACACAAAGCCATGCCTTTTTTATTTGGCAAAGCTGCCAATCTAAGCTCTATACAGGGAAAAGGGGTAGGATCTTTAAAGTCTCCCCCGAAAGGGAGAATTTAAAAAGAAAACGAAAACTTTTGTTACCCTTTTAAGGTGAAAACTTATCACAGGTGCAACCAACCATATTTATGGGCAGAATGCACCATATTAAGGATTAAGAGAGCCTTTATGCTTGCTTAGCTGATAGGTTATACCCATGGCAAAATACCCATACAACCAGTCATATTCCCATTAAAAGTCTGTATCATCTCTGGTTTCTCAATGTAATTTAAAGTATTTTCTGTGTCCAATAATTGAAGCTCCTTGCTCAAATATAATATTGATTGAGAAGTTGGACTCTGCGAGCGTTTTAATATTTATTTTGGACCCCCCCCCTAAAAAGACTGACTGTTTTAATTTAAAAAATGGAAGATCACAAACACTTCCGTCTGGATTTTCTTTTCGACTTCCTGCCCACTGAGGACGGCAACCATCGAGTATGGCACAAACGAAGGAATTACTGAAGATGAGGGAAGGGGTTCGAATTTGAAAAAAAAGGAAAGACAATTGGCAAGTTATATGGATAATGGAATATATTATAAAAATAAATATAAAATGCTTTAATGTACTTGATTACACCTAATTTTAATTTGCAAAAATTAGAATATTGATATATAGAAGAGATAACAAAATCCAGGGTTCTTTAGCCTCAGATCCTCAGACCGCATGAATCTGAACCCCACTTTACCATTTTAAAAGGTAAAAAGGAAATCTTGTAAAAAGTAAAAGTTTATTTAGGGATATCGTAGTCTTTTCAAGTTTAAGTAGGGACCAATGGGCCATTTTGCACACAGAATTTTCTCAATAGTTTGTAAAATTCCTTTTTTTTTGTTGCTGTGACCCTCAGGTAAAAATTTTAAAATGGTCATTTTAATTGAAATGTTCGGAACATTTATATTCAAGTTTGTTTTTTTTCGTTTTTTTACCTGCAATGGTTCTTGGTTATTTTGGTAGTAGTCCTAAATAGCAATGAAGACCACACTGCTTTTCCATCATAAACAAAAAATAATAAGCAGAACAATACGGAATTTTTTCCGTAAGATAATGAAATTCCAAACTTTAAATGAATATTTCGACCCCATGTCCAGGTTGAGCTTTGCTGAAGGAAGGATGCTAGGGCCGTTGTATTTTTTATTTTTATTTTGTTTTTTTGTCATATTTTTATTTAAATTTCCCTTTTATATTTTCATGTGTGCTATACTGAGTACAGCCCTTGGACATAGGGCAGAGATATTTATTTAAAGTTTGAAATCCCACTGCCTTATGGAAAAATAAATTATCATTGTTCTGCTTGTTATTTTTTGTTCATGGAAATAGTCCTACCAGATAAAATGTTAATAATTGAGACGATTAAGATTATAGCATGGCTTTTCTAAATTCCACCGCAATAAACAAATATTTCGAACAGATCGTGGAAAGAAACTGCGAGTGAAGAACGACCTTTGCCAATAACAAAAAAAACCTCTAAAATGAAGAATTTTTGTAACAAATTATCTATCAAAAAATTTAATTTTGATGCCGATCCCAAATATTTAACATTCATTAATTTTAAAGTTACCAATCAAAAGTTTTAGGCTTAAAACTTGGATAATTTTAGATCGAAATTAACCCCCTCCCCCAGGAAAAAAGAAGAAAAGGGACAATTTTGATCAAAATGAAGCCATCAGATTTAAAATTTCCAAGAACCCTACAACGGGGATTTCAAGTTAAAATGCATAAAACATGAAATTTTGCAACTCTCTCAAAAAGGTTGATTACGAATATGTGTCTGTATGTTCGCCTTTTTTTCTTTTTCATCTCGTTTTTTTTACCTGGGTAATAGTATTGAACTTGTAGTTGCAGAACATCAGGAAAAGGTCATTGAGCAGAGTTTTCAGATTCAAAGTTAGGATTCTTGTAACTCTTTGCCACACAACAAAAATTATGGCCTGCTTGAAGTGCCATTGCTCTTTTAGTTGACTTGACAGATAGCCTGTGAATAAAAGCGTCTCATTCTTGTGTGTTATTTAAGTAAATTACCTCATATTATTTCTGTTGTCGTTTATATTTCTTCCAGCTGGAGTTAGTTGTTTTTAAACTCCTCGTTATGTTGGTTTAAAATTGAGACACATCAACAACTGTTTCACCTGTGTATTCGATTATTGGATCAAGGTGGCGCCCGTGCTTTTGAAAATTGTCTGACTCCGAGGTTTCATTAATCTCTCGACGCAAATTAATCAACACGAAGCTCCCCACAAACCGGGTGGCTTGTAATATCGTTTCAAAACAGCCCCTATCCTGTAAATGATTTTCTCCGGTGATCTACTGAATCGCCGGCAATCACAGGCAATTTTTCCAGTAGTTTATTGAATCCAAAAACTAAGCTTAGTTAAAGGGTTTTGATATAATCACAGGCAATTTTTCCAGTAGTTTATTGAATCCAAAAACTAAGCTTAGTTAAAGGGTTTGTCATAAAGAATAAGCCTATCTCGTCCATTATAAACTTTTTTAGTTTGTACGGCCGAACTATTTAGAATTGATTGGGTGGTCTTGCCACAATTTGTAGAGCTTGAATAAGCAATCCGAATAAAAGACAGAAAAACAAATATATATTACAAATTGATAATCAATAATGGTTACAGCAGTAGCTGCAACTTATTAAAGAGCGAACCACAACCCATGGTAACAAAAAACTGAAAAACACGTTTTAAAAAAAACGGCCTAGTGAGAAAAAATTGCCATCTGACACTGAATCAGGAATCGTAACTTTTGTTTCGGTTAATCTTAAAAGTAAAACTTTAATGCGAAATTTTTTTATGGTGATTTCAAAAATGGGCCTGAAGCCCCTTGAAATTGGCTTTGGGCCGAAAAAAAGTGCATCATTGGAATCAGCATGGTTGAAAACCTTTTAAAGGATAATTGCAGTCCTCCACCTTGAAAACTTTTAGTTTTTTTTACTTTACTTTATTAATAAACACTATTATAACACGTCACAATTTACAACTACTGCTCTAATGAAAAAACCTAAGTTTTTGCTGGCGTGCAGTAAAACGGCTAGCCATTTAAGAAACCCAAGAACAAACAACAACTAAATAAACTAAAAAATGGGGGGAAAAAGCAAACCAAACTCCTTCACATTATCAATTCCAAATTAACTTCTACCTACCTACCCCAGAACTTCCCATCCACCCGTTCCTCCCTACCATCTCCATTCACCCTATCAACCCCATAAATATGACGTAGATAGTTTCCGAGACCACACCTTTTTAATAGACAGTGTATAGACATTCACAAAAATACCAGATATTTCGGTCACATATGACAGGTTTTACTACTGATGACGGTCACTGCATATGTGACCGACATATCTGGTAATTTTGTGAATTTCTATACACTGTCTATTAAAAAGGATTTTATCCCTATTTTGAACTTTTATTTTATTCCTACCAACCCATCCACCCATTCCTCCCTACCACTCCCATCCACCCGTTACTCCCTGCCCACCCCCCAAACCACCCAAACCTTCCAACCATCTCTTCCTTATTAAAAAATAAATAAATAATATTAATAACAATAAATTAAATTAAATTCACACATTTATTAGCCATTTTTTAATAAATATTCCTTAACCTCTCTCTTAAAATCCAAAAGATGTTCAGCCGCCCTAATGCTCACTGGTAAAGAATTCCAGAAGGCAGTTCCAAGAAACTGCATTCGGAATCCTGATCTCGCGCTACTTCCAAGCTCAACCACCAAATTTTCACTATTCCTCGCATCATATGCATGAATATCACAGTTAGCACGATACATATCACGAAAAATACTTGGGCCTTGTTTATGCACGTGCTGGAAGACAAAAACTGCCGCTTGATAGTCACGTAGTTGACCTACGTTGAGCAAATTTACAGCCCTGAAGCAAGCGCTTGCATCATTCATATCTTTCATATAGTTGCCTATAGCCCTCATTGCTTTGTTTTAAAGAATTTGAAGTCTTTTGACGTTGCTGTAAAAGTTGCTACTCCAGATCAGACAACCATATTGGATCAGTCATTTTTCACTAATTTTATTCTTTTTAGTTTATTACAGGGAACCCTCTCGAACTTGCTCTATGCAGTCCTAAAAGAAATAACTAAAATTAAGAGTGTTTGGAGAGCCAATGGAGTGGTAAATCATCAGTAGAATCCGCTTTGGCAAAAAATGCTGAAGTCTACGGAGCACCCCAATTCCTCTTGGAATTTTGGCCGAAATAACGTCACTATGAGGCTTCCATGAAAGGTTTGAGTCTATAGAAAATTCCAGGTAACGTACACAATTAACTTGCAGTACCGGCTTCCCAGACAGCATAACTAGACCGCTAGTGTCAACAGGTGTGCCTACTTTTCAGAAAGTCATTAGGAAAGTTTTTTTTTCACGTTAACACCCAGTAAACTGAGGTTCATAAGAATCTCCAGTCTTCTTAGGACATCATTAGCTTTCAACATCAGCTCTTCAATTGATTTCGCACACACTGTCAAAGCTGTATCATCAGCAAACATATTAACTCTGGCATCTTGAAGATAATAGCGCACCGCGTTGACGTAAACAAGATAAAGTAGGGAACCTAAAACCGAACCTTGCGGTACTCCACATTTTAATGGATAAGAAGACGATGCCACATCATTTAGCACTATACGCAGGGAACTTTCATGAAGATAACTATCCAGCCACTGAAGGGAGGTGCCATGGATTTCCACTTCAGTCTGTCAAGCAAGATCTTGAAATCTACGGTATCGAATACCTTTCTAATATCAATTAAAATCGACATAGGCAAATAACCTTTATCCAACGCACCACTTACGCACTCTACCAAATACTGCAAGGCATGCGTTGTGAAGTGCCCCCTAAGGAATTCAAATTGAGTCTCACTGAGCAAAATATTCACCTGGAGAAGATTATTGAGGCATTTTTGGACGGCTTTTTCTAACATTTTTGAAAAAAGAGGTAAAATCGATATCGGTCTCCGGTTTTCAATATCACTTTTGCAGCCGCCTTTATGGATGGGTATGACTTTTGTGACTTTAAGCTGTTCAGGGAACTTACCCTTTTCTAGAGAACGGTTTGTAATAAAAACCAGACAGGGTAGTATGTAACCTAAAATTGCTTTTAGCCCTCAAAGGGACAAACCATCAACTCCAGCTGAAATAGACTTCAGTGACTTTACAATCTTACTCACTTCTTCACTGGGCAAAGATTCACCTCTTTCATCACGAATATTATTACACTACATTTCCTCAATTATTTCCATCGATATCAATGGCTTTCGTGGAATAAGTATTTTTGACTTTAAAGCCTTTAAAGGGCATGTTCTTTCATAATAAGGTAAAATGGTTGACATAAGGCTATCTAATGCTCTAGATGGGCATTCTTTTTCTTCAAGAACCGGGCTCCATTCAACAATACTGATATCTTCTGCAAATTTGTGGAGATTTTCTTTTTTCATCAATCTAGCTACGACCTTCTTATTTCGCATTTTTTTTTTTTTACAGGGTGATTGAATGTAGCTAGACCAGAAGATGGTCAGATCCCGGGAAAACTATCGCATCAGCAAAGCTCTTATGACGATCATTCGATCGGACAAAAATATTGTCGATTATTGATTCACTTTGTGAAGTTATTCTGGTTGGCACAGACACGAGGGGATACAAGTCACTTGAAATAATAAAATTTAAAAACCACCGTTCATTCCAGACAAATCAAGAAGGCTTAAAATGTAGGCCCATTAATTGTAAGGCCCATTACAGTATGGTTATAGCCTAGAGGTTGTTTAGCAAGCAGCTCATTAAATCCTTCGTTAAAATTATCCAAGTGAGCACTGGGCGGCCTATACACCATACTAATAATATTATTTTACCAATTAAATCAACCTCTATTGAAAAGTTTCTTCCTTACCTTCATTCCAAACACTAAGGTCCTCCCGTACTCCATACCCAATTCCCTCTTTTACCAAAAATGCAATCCCACCACTGCTCATCGAAGCCCGGTTCTTCACACGGACATTGTACCCTGGAAATCAATAAAGTGAAAGAGAATGGTCTGTACTTAAAATGATTCACAAACTCCAATTATATCAAACTTCAACAAAAAATCGTCTAATAGCTGAAGGACATCATGATAGCTCGTCGTAATATGTACATTCCACGAACCTATTCGAAGGCACGAGTCACTTTGTTGTGCCAGAAAACTTTGCGGTGACCGGATAAATGTACTACTTCTCACAGGCTTCAGATCTGTTATTGGACAACCATCATCGCGAGCAACTCCTCTCGATAAATAATTTTCCAGGCTAAACTGCCGTAATTCAGACAGAACCATCAAAAAACGACACAACTGAAGTAATAAAAAGAAAAAAATACCAAAAAGTTTACCCAAAAATAAAAAGAAACAAACAACATTTTTGAGACAAATAATACTAAAAATATTCAAAAAAAATAGAAGAAAAAATGAACCGAAAACAAAAAAGGGAAAATGAACAAACAATCCATGAGAAAGTAACTCTTGGATACAATCATCCTGAAGAAAAACAAAAAAAAACAACAAACAAAAAAACAAAAAAACAAACTAGATACAGTCAGCGAGAAACCTTATCTTTTTTATTGGAGTCCCGTCACTAGGCTTTGCCAATATTCGACCCTGATCAGACCAAGCATTCCGCTGACCAAATTTGGCTTTCGCTGCATTCATAATATTTCGTCTCTGCTTGGTCAGAGACTCCACAACGAAAATACAACTAGAGGCCAACATGGCTTTGGCCTTGAACACTTTACAAGCAGCGCCTTTGCTCGAAAACTTCAAAATTATCGGAGTGACCCTTGAAGCAGATGGAACCGCCTGAGTTGAATCAGTTGTAGCAGCATTATTCAGTCTAAGTCTATACACGTTCACGACCTCAGTTGTACTAATTTCAGGCAAAGACATCTTCTGATTAATAGTTTTCAACACAGCAGAACGACTGTCAACTCCAGTTTGCTGCCTAACACCGTGAAAAACCAGACTGTCTAGTAGTGATTCTTGTTCATAACCATCCAACTTATTATCAAGCCTTTTCAGTCTGTCAAGTTTGAGTTTTTCAAGTTCGTTACTCAGTCCTTTTAGCGACTTTTCAATTAGCTGAAGCTTGGGGTTAAATTTAAGCGTGACAGCATCATAAATTTGACTAACAATAAGCTCATTCGATTCCTTAAGAGAGTTTGAGCTAGCCAGTTTTTTTCCGAAACTTTTCGAGTTATACTGTCCATCAGGTCATTTTTGGTTTTATCCAGTTCAGTTTGGTTTGCTACAAGTTGCTGTTATATCGGGCAAATACTGCTAGATAATGCTAATTCTGGGCCATTTGCTTTGCTTTTATCGTTACCTCTTAGCGCAAGGTATGTTTTTGACAGCCTCTTGTAAATATTAGGTGCAGTAGCAAGCTCTTCAAAAGTTTTTTTGTAGAAGGATCAGACAATTTATCAGTGGTAGGATCATAAACTTGGAGATTTGTATCCATGAGGCAAAAATCATCATGCGATCAATAGCAAATTGCCGTATAAACTGACTTGCCTCGTGTATCTTTACCAGATTTGACTATTCTTACTGGCCAGAGGGGATAATCCTTGAACTTCACATGAGCAAGATCAAACTGTTTGAAAGTCATGATTATCAGTAGCAAGATAAAAATAGCAAAAGACTTATCTTTAAGTGAGGGCTGAGCCTCACGAGATCATCCGAGTGGATTCCAACGCACAGGGCCTAGTGATCCAAACAAAATATTCCAAATAAATATTAAAAATATCCAGCGCCAGCCAGCTAAGGTATTTATCAAAACAGGTTCACTCGATTATTGCGTCACAGCAAATGTGAAATGAAAATAGGTCTTGCCTCGGGGGTATTTTCCAGGAGGAGTGGGGGGGGGGGTAAACGCCCGTCCCTACTCACAATTGGTTGTTGAATGTAAAAATTATCCAAATTCTAAATAAACATCCTGAATCTAGGTCACTTTAACCCATAGCAAAATGTTGTGAAATACTAATCACTGAATTAACTATGGTCACTGAATTAATTCAAGTTCAAAGCTCTGAATTAATGCAAGTTCAAAGTAAGCTTTAAAAGTCAAAAGATCCAAAAAGGTGTTTTCGCTCTGGATACTAAATTAGGACTCTAAATCAAATCACTTCGAAATTGTCTACAAACTAATCATGACAAGTTCTTTCCAGAACCAAAATGAGAGCCAGTCATTGAACTGAGCCATTGCGCAGGATGTATTCTAACTTAAACGAAAAAATAAAATAAAGCAACAATTCCAAAGTGCCTTATTTTTATTCTGTAAAAAGTGTCCTTAATCGGTTTGCTTTTACTGTACCAAAACTACTATATTATTTTGTGTTTTCAGTAAAGCGCTAGAATTCTATAATCATAGAAACATAGGGAAACATTTTTTTTTTACTTTGAGTCGACAGTAGGCGTAATAATGCTCCACAACAACAATACCTCGGTACAGTAGCAGTAGTGCTTACTTCCGAATACCATATAGGTATTCAGAATAGGAAGTCGTTTGGCCGGAAGTCAGGGCTGAAAAGTATTGTGCAGCATCCCCGTATAATATACACAGATCCATTTGGTGGATTTTGTCCTAACAAAAAAAAAAAAAAAGTGCCATAAATGAACATGGTTGTGAACCCTTTTACTTTTGCCGTTTCATGAAAGTAGCTGCCAATTGTAAATGTAAGTAATTGTATATTATATATTTAGTCATTTTAGTCTGATATATATATATATATATATATATATATATATATATATATATATATATATATATATATATATATATATATATATATATATATATATATATATATATATATATATATATATATATATATCATATATATATTAGTTATATTATTTAGTTTTAGTTTCTATTTTTTTTTCTCAACGCTGAAGACGCATTGTTGTATACGGGCGAAATATTCGTTTGATCTTTTTTTGTTTCTTTTCGTTTTTATTTACTGGCCATAGACGCGTTTGTCCTCTTTATATTCATTTTTTTTTTTTGACGAATGTCATATTAAATATAAACAAAAATCTTTCAGGTAAGAATTTGTAACTTGTATTTTAGATTCTAGAACGCCAGAAATTATCTATTTTTTGCATCAAAATAGTTGTTAAACAAGATTCTAGATAAAATTTACGACCTGCATCAAACTCACCCCCCCCCTCCAAATAAATCTCTAGTCAAAATAAGATGCTTTCATGCCTTTTTCTCTTTTTTATAGTTTTTAGTGTTGTGCATTAATCTGAAGCATACCTGATTTTACTTTGCATATTTTCATTTATGCTATACTTATGTACACAATACATTTAGTAGGCCCATATTTATGTCTTGCGATTCATATCTGACGTTATTGAACGGGGAAGCAAAGAGGAATTTCCTTCTTAGATTCTGAAAAAAGCTCATTTTCTTATATTTTCCATAAAAATTGCTTTTTTTATTGAAAATTGAAAAAAATTGTCCCATCTATATTTTGAAAATACTATTTTTGCCCCCCCCTCTCTATTATTCTCTAGTTTCCAGTGAATTGGCACCAGTGCTGCTCCAATGATGTCAATTTACGGAAATTTTTTGTGTGTGTTGGGGGGGAGGGGTAGATATATTTTCAAAATCTAGTGCGCCAAATTTGTCTTTCTTATTTTTAAGTGAAACTACTACCACAAAAGCATTCTAAAAATTTAACTGGGACGCATGTCCTCTTCCTTATATGCTTATGTAGTAGTTGATTTAAATTATCTTGATCAATTTCGTAGCATATTTGATAAAACAAACCTGTAAAAATTATTCTCTTTATTCTATGTCTTATTTTTAGTTGATGGTGTTCAAAGTTTAAAAATCACGTGAAACACATGGCTTTCAAATAATTTCTAACCCAGTTTTATCCACTTTAATAAGGCTAATCTCTTTATAAGAATCAAGTCCCTTGCTAATTTAATACATTTCTTTTGAATTGTGTCTACATCTTTTCATTTTATAAATATAATTCAAATTCCTACTGAAATTTTATTTATGAAAACCCAAAAGAAGACTAAACATATTTGGATGTTGATTTTTACTAAATAAGTAAGACGAACAGTTTCTCCAGTTGATTTTTAAACCTATTTTTAAAGTTCTAAGATCATGTACTCTGGATGAGTTCTGGACAAATACGTCCAAATATCCCCTTAATCTAAACGATATGACCCAGAATAATCGATCATGTATACCAGACCACGCTACCAGCATTCCTTCTTCGTGCAGTCAAAATAAGAAACTTGAGATTCCTATTTGTGAATACAGGAGGAGGTCTTCTCCTGCTCTGTCAAATTTTCCCACATTTCATATTTAGTGTTACCCTAATAAGATTTAGGGCAAATTTTGGGGAACTGATAAATGCTTTTAAAGTCCAACTGCATTTATATCCTTATTAACTTTGTAATAACAAGCAAGTGCACAATTTAATTTATCTAGCTTTACTTGGTAAGATTAATTTTCAACCACAACGCTTTATCATTTGCTAACTTTCAATTTCTTCTAACTTCTAAATAAGCGCTTCCAATTATTACCCCAATGAAAAAGATATGACCCAGAATGATCGATCATGTAGTTTAGACCAGACTACCAGCATTCTTTCTTCTTTCAGTCAAAATAAGAAACTTGAGATGCCTACATGCGAATGCATAAGGGGGTCTTCTCCTTTGTCAAACTTTCCCACATTTCCAACATGTTTAACAAACTGTCAGTCATCCTCAATTCTTATTCCTTTAGTCTGTAAATACTGGACTACAAGTTCTTACAAGATTTACATGCGATTTCAAATAAGCATTTCTCGTAAATGACATTGGGTATCATATTTCACTAATGAAAAATGCCATTGAAAGTTTGTGGCGACGAATAATTGCTGGTGGATGGTGCTTGACATGTACAAAAAGGTTTGGGACATGGTATGTACAAGTTAAATCATGCGGAACTTAGGCAAGACATTTTGAAATTAAAGATATAATCCAAGCGAATGATTTTGTATAACTGGTTAACCTTAATTTATATAAAGGTAATCCGCCTCTTAAGGTTGTCTTCCCCCCCTCTCGCTCGCTCTCTCTCTCTCTCTCTGTCTCTCTCTCTGTCTCTCTCTTTCTCTCTCTCTCTCTCTCTCTCTCTCTCTCTCTCTCGCTCTACCTCTCTATCTATCTATCTCTCTCTCTCTAACTTTTTTTCTCAGACGCACATTCTTTTTCTCTTTATCCACTTTGTTTTTCCGGTGAAGCTAAGTGCTTAGTAATATCTCATGTTGGGATTGCTCTATTACACCTTCGACGTTTCCTACTGGTTTGATTACGTTCAATATATTAACTGTTATTGACAATATATAACAATTCATCTGAAAAGCATTAACATCAATTACTAGGTAATACAATGCAACTAAAAAAAAGTCTTATCAAGGACCCAGAGCTACTTTTGATGGTTTTAGTGTAAAATTAAATAAATAAACAAGTTTTTTCAACTGAAACTAAGGAAAACATTGTAACTCTGAAACCAACAGAAATTATTCCGTAAATGGAAGGGGCTGCCTCCTCTTCAATACCTCGCTCTTCACGCTTAAGTTTGACTCTTTGTTACAACTATGCTTTTTAAAGTAATAATAAACACTAGCTTAAAGACCTAGGTATTGAGGAGGGGACATCCCCTTTCATAAATGAAATAACTTCTGTTCGTTGTAAGTTCCAATGTTGCTCCTTACTTTAAGCTGAAAAAAACTTGCCTTTTTATATTTAATTTTTGACCGTTTTCTAAATAATGGAGGGAAATATCTAATACACCACATGTTAGCTACACTTCCATGATGTTTTTATTTTTTTTGTTTTTAGAGGGGGGGAGGAGGGAGGGGGGGGGGGTCAGCCCCCTCATACACGGAATAAATTTTGGTCATTTTAAGTTTTAATGTTGCTCCTTACTTCCAGTTGAATTTTATTTATTTATTATTTGACGATTTTTCAAATAATGCCAGGAACATCACCTCCTCCTGGTGTAAAATTTCTCCTGGAAATTTTTTCCATAGACTTTTCTTCCCATGAAAAACTTTTCCCGTGAAAAATCTCCTCTCCAGCACAATCCCATTCTAAATATCCTACAAAAATCTCACCTCAAAATCGCTTAGACTTTGGCGGTTAATAGTGATATTTTGGCATAGTAGGAACAACAGCATTGGTTAATAATTAACATAATCAGCCTAGGCAAAGACCGGTTCTTCACATAATCATATATGGAAGGCACAAAACCCCTATTAAAAAAAAAACAAAAAAAAAACACCCGATACCGAAACGCCCAATATTCATAGCTGCCCTCCGATCTTTTTGGTCGCTAAAGTGGTACTAGAACTTTTAACATCCATTCGAATAAGCCCTCTGCTGATTGTCTATGACCATTGATTCGATATGATCATTCATGGGAAAAACAAACACGCATCCGTGTTCTTCCTTCTGATAGGAAAACATAAATTCCAAATTTTCATAGATAGAAACTTGAAACGTCTACATTAGGGTTCTTTGATACGCTGAATCTGATTGTGTGATTTACTTAAAGAATCCTTGACTTTTGAGGGGTGCCTCTTCCCTTTGTGGAAAATCAGACAAATTTTCCCAGGCTCGTACATTTTTATGGGTAACACTAAACTTAATGAGTCATATACATTTGAAATCAAACAGTTCATGGTAATGGACAGTAAGTAAGGAACAATGCGGCTCAATAATAACCGTAACTTTAAGAAACAGAGTTTTGAAAACAGTAGATACATCAAAAGAATAGAATTTTTATTCTGATTCGAAATATGCAAAATTCATCAATTAAAAATATATAAGATTCAGCAACTTCTAAGATTCAGTGGTACCCATCAAAAGTTACGACCCTTTGAAAGTTTGCGCAATTTTTGAAAAGGGGAAACACCCCGAAACATCAAAAGATCCTAATGAAAATCACACCATCAGATGTTTCAACGGTAGAGGTTTCTACTGTAGATGTTTCAAGCTCCTAAACGTAAAGACGTTGAATTTTTTTTTTTTTAACAGGGTTGACCTTATCGATCAAGTGATCTTAGAAGATCGATAAAGGGCTAATTTGATCGGAAATCAAAATTTCCATTGCCCTTGTTAAGTGCCCATAAATACTGGAGGAGAGATAGCCCCCCATCCCATGCCCCTTTTTACCCAAAGTCGTCATCTCAAAATTTTGAGGTGGCTATTTTGTTCAGCACAGTTGAAAGACCTAATAACCATGTGGTTGAGGACAAATTAACCTCCACAGCCCCCGGGGAAGGGCTGCAAGCTGTGTATTTTGGCCATTGTTTACAAATAGTATTGTCTATTGGGAAGTATATGTATATTTTTCGGAGGGATTTTTATGGTTGGGGGGGGGATAGGTGGAAAGATCTTCCGATGAAGGAATTTATCCCGGAGAAGGGAATTTCTATGGAGGGGAGCTGAATTTCCCGGTATTATTTAAAAAACGATCAGAAATTAAAAAAAAAGTTGTTTCAAGTAATAGTAAGGAGCAATATTAAAACTTAAAACAAATAGAAATTATTACGAATATGAGGGGGTTGCCTCTTCCTCCATACCTCGTTTTTTACGCCATAGTTTGTTTTACTTTTAAAAAAAGCTTTTATTATTGTACTTTAACAGCCTTTTTGTTTCAGGAGTCGTTCATTGGAACAAAGTGGAACAAAAACTCACACTTTAGCGTAAAGAGAGAGGCATTGAGGAGTGAGCAACCCCTTCATATAGGTAATAATTTCTGTTCGTTTTAAGTTGTAATCTTGCTCCTTACTTTCAATTGAAAAAAAAAACTTGTTTTGTTTATTTAATCAGTAAAATGAGCATTTTGATTCTTCTGATGTTTCTATTGATATGATTTTTTTTTTAATTTCGATTATTATTGAACCGTGCCGCTTCTTACTTACAGTTCGGTACCACGAACTTGTTTGACTCTTCAAATTTCTGAAGTTTAAGCTGCAATAATAGAATTCAAAATAAACACTACAATGGCAAAATTCTTGTTTGACATAGAAAGACTTTACTTAGTAGATTTTAAGGGTTGCTGCAGGGTTTTTTTTTGCAGCAAATACAGCAGAAAAAAAGAGCAATCTGAGGATTAAGCAGAATATAAAAAAAATAAAAAAAATTCAAAAATATAATTTTAGGTCCTTTGTGTATGCGGCAAAATTTATGCACACTAAACAACACTTAAACTATAACACAAATTAAGATTTTTGTTTTTAATGGAACTTGAAAATTTGCAATGTGTCTTTGTTTCTGGAATAAACGGTTGTCTATTCTAATAACTATATAAATTAGTTTTTTAGTATTAATTACTAAAAATAACTTTTATAAGTTAGTTTTATAAATATAAGGTTTAAGCTTACCTAGCAGATTCATTCTAAAGTCCATTAATATTTTAGCATTAATTGTATAGTTCCACAACAGCTATTATATGGAGGGATTGCAATTCATTGATCTCTCAGGGTAAATAGGGTGAGATACTCCCCTAAATATTTAAACTTTCTTTGGAAGGTCCTTTGGATAAATGGCGAGAGGATTTAAGCCCTAAACTTATTTCTCAAGGAAAAAAGAAGGATATATCTGGACCAAAGCAGACCGTTGATAAGGTCTTTGCTTCTTTCTGAGTTATGGGAATATTTTGAGTTTACACAAAATATTACATTCCTATGCTTGCCTGTGCAGAGAGGATTAGGTACCACCTAAGAACAGGATCTGAATTAGGAGTCCTCCTTAAACAATTTAAAAATTATGACGCGAGACTTCATTTTTATCATTATAAGTATTTGTATTGGCATTTGTAAAAGCATCTTGTTTATAGGATTTTTTTATTTACTCTTGTTTTCGATTTTTTCTTTTTTATTGACATTATTATAAAAATCATCGTTGACACTTGAAACTGGCCCATCACTATACATTTCTTCTGAATTGAAAGCTTTAGTATTTGTTTTCTGGTAAATGTTTATTAAAAGCTATACCCTTTTAAATACCAATTCATTGAATGAAATCATAGTTATCACCATTTCAGTAGCCTTATGCTCTTCACACATGAAAAAGACAAGCTTAAAAGTAAAAACTCATTTAAAATTTATGTTATAGCATATTTATAAATGTATTTGTATCCAACAGTGTACTGCCATACCTGGAAGGTGCAACTTCTGTAATAATCAAGCCTTATATACTCCCCTGGAAGTATAAAATTTAGTTGATTGGACATCTTAACTTGACTCAAAGACCATAAATACATCCTGACACAATTGGTATCTGATTTTACCATGTTTTTTCCTCCACGAATCGTTCACTATCTGCGACATCTTTTGATAGATTTATGAATGAGAGTAGTTAACATATACAAAAGTTTATCGAAGCGAAGATCGTTTTTTTGACATTTGTTGAACCATGATTCTACAAAATATTTATCTGTCCGCTTTTATTCTAGTTTAAAATTTATTGATGAACAATGAGCAGGAATGTTTTTTTGAAACAGATAATTTTGGGCTGTGTCAACCTAAAGTGTATGCAAGACATTCCAAATCTCGAAATCAAAATCTTGATAAAAAATTTTGTTTA
Organism: Artemia sp. Qi Xiang Cuo; assembly: GCF_049724085.1. NCBI lineage: Eukaryota > Metazoa > Arthropoda > Branchiopoda > Anostraca > Artemiidae > Artemia > Artemia sp. Qi Xiang Cuo. The sequence continues at coordinate 14,828,360 of NC_142795.1, forward strand.
TGATTTATTTGATTTTCTTTATTATCCCTCAAAATATTTGATTTTTCAACTAAATTTGCGTCATAAATGAGCTTGGCTTTTCTAGGTTTTTATAAAGAACATAACTAAAAAATTAGAATAATTGGTTAGCTTTTCTTTTCCATGTCATTTAGGGCAAAATTTTCAGCTGAAATATTATTGTTTTACCAATGGTAAATACTTTGACCAAGAGATATTCACTAGAAATTGACCTTTAAATATTTTACCCAATTTCAAGGTCTTCACAAAATCTTTCATGTCATTTTAATTAACAATTCCGCTTAGAGCTAAATAGTTGGTTCAGCATTTGGCTTCTGAAGACTCGGATAGGTCAGCTAGCGATATCGAGGAAAAATACAGGTCAGGTCAATCAGGTCAATCAAATACAGGTCAATCAAAGAAAATAAAAAAGAAACAGCTGAAAAAGTCCTTGAAAGAAGGAAACGAAAATAAGATAAAATACTATCTTACTTTCTATCACATGCCCAAAAATCCGAATTCGAATTATGGGGTCAGTAAATAAAAACAGGGACAAACTAAAAAATATAAAAATCGACAAAAACGAAAAAACTTGCAACAGAATGCCAAAATTAATATTATAAGGAGGAAAATCCTTTCATTAGTCATTACTTAAACTAAGAATGGTCATAACGTGTTAAAAAGACAAAAACAGGCAACTTTCAATAAAGCAAATAAAACTGAATGCAAATATAAAAAAATGTAAAAGCGACATTAAAAAGAGACATTTTTGTACAGGCAGCGCCTGCACCAAAAAAACAAAACAAAAGGGAAACTAGCTGACTCTTTTGCTTATTTTTTCCTATAATGCATGGGCAAAGATTTTCTTTTATATCTGAGGGTACAGCAGCAAACAGAAGACAAGACAGCCTGAGGTATTGGGATCAAATGACAGCGGATACGGAGAAGGCTGCACGACACTACTGTTTGAGAAAACCCTATCAACTTCTCACAAAACCCTCTGGTAAAAATGAATACATGCAACTTCTATAAGAAGCAATGTTAGTACCCTTCTCACGCAGCAGGACGATATGAAAGAAAGATGGATGTTGAATGGAAGAAATTCCTTAATCCTACGGCATCTGGAACGACCCTCCTAGGTCAACCCTTCAATTATTTCTGCAAATAGCAGCCACTCTCCTAATCGGCTCACTAAGGGAGGCTTAACTAGTCAATATGGCTCTAATGATGATATCAATGTTGGTAAGGCAGCCATCAATAAATTCAAGAGTCATAAAGTCCTAGGAATTGATTTGATCCCGGTTGAAATCTGCAAAACAATCCCGAGTCTAGCTCCAAGAGCTTGGGGACTTTTCAATGTGATCAAAAACTACTGCAGAAAATACTTCATTAGTTAATTGCTCTACATCGTTTCAGACCCGAAAAAAAAATTGACAGCTGGGCGTAATCAAGCTGAATTCAGAGGAGGCATGGGATCCATTGATGAGCTTTTTACTCTAAATCAGATCTTCGAACATAGGACTAAATATCAGGAAACAATGACAGCGGTCTTAATCGACTTCGCCACCACATTCGACTTGGCTGTCCTTTTTGGGTTTTGAATGTCAATGCTGGAATATGGATCACCGCGCAAAATCGTTGACCTGCTCTATTCGTGGTAGAAAGACACGCAATCCTGTATTCTAATAAGCGGGAAGTTTCTTCTTGGTTTCATATTGAATCCCGTATAAGACAAGGTTGCTTCTTCTCCCCAGAGCTCTCCCTGTTCGTAATATAAAGGATGCTGACGGAAGCCATGCAAAGCTGCATTGGAATAACGTGAGTCGCATTTTAACGTAATCAATTTGCATTATGTGGATGATGTCTCGCTGCTAGTTAGTTCTTTTCTGAAAACGCATAATATACTTCAAAGAGTATCTACAACAGCTGCTCTCGTAGGATTAAAAGTCAGTATCGGGAAGACAAAGGCGATTACCAACCATGAGTCTCACTCTTCTTAGTACTGAATCACTGCTAGATTTGAGCTAATTTAAAAACTTAAATACCTTGGCTAATCACAGATGCACTGATGAAATCAGCAACTGCGTATTAGCAGCCTTCTTGGTAATCTTATAGCCTCGTGGATGGCTCTAGAAAAGAAAAAAGAATTGTATTATGAGGAAAGGTCGGGTGTATTAGTCGCTTGTTCGCTGAGTCCTCGCATAGGGATGCAAAACCTGGCCAGTGAAAGCACATAATTGAACTGAATGAACGTTACCGAGTCCCAAATGAACTAATGAGTTAACGTTGTGGATAGAAGTTTGACATGGAAACCAAAATTCAACGCAACCGTCTTTCGTGGTTCGGCCATACCTGTCGTAGACCTGGCAGCTCTTTGGCTTCTAGGACAGTTTGTTACAAACCACTCCCAAGATGGAAAAAAGGTATGGATGACAGTCAAAGTCCTGGATGAACATCATTATATTAGACCTCAAACTCATTGGTGGATTCAGACGACATAGCTGCTGATGCAACCAATCCTGACTTGAGATCGTTGTCCCTTTAACCTTTAATCACTTCCGATAGAGTGAAATCATCTGCCAACTCCTTGCACCAGGGAAAGCTGTAAAGCTTTTGTTTTAATTCAATTACAAGTAATTAAGTCAGAGCTAAGAATTTTATTGGGAATGGTAGAGAGGATTTTTGGTAGAGAGGGTCTTATGCTGACTTCAAATATACAAATTTCATCAAGTTTAGTCTTACCTATCAAAAGTTACGAGCCTGAGAATACTTGCCTTATCTTCGAATAAAAGGAAAAAGAGCCCCTAAGAGTCATAGAACTTCAATGAAACTCACACCATCAGATTCAGCGTTTCAGAGAATTCTACTATAGAAGTTTCAAGCTCATCCTGCAAAAATGTGGAATTTTGTATTTTTTCCCAGAAGAAAGATCACGGATGCATGTTTCAGGATGCGTGTTTTTTTTTCAGGGGTGATTATATCGATCCAGTGGTCCTAGAATATCGTAAGAGGGCTCATTCGAACGGAAATTAAAAGCTATAGTGCCCTTTTTTAGTGACCAAAAACTTGGAGGGCAACTTGGCCCCCTCCCACGCTCATTTTTTTCTCGAAGTCACCTAATCAAAATTTTAAGATAGCCATTTTGTTCAGCATAGTCAAAAATTTAATAAATATATCTTTGAGGTTGACTTAATCCCCCACAGTTCCCGGGGAAAGGGCTGCAAGTTATGAACTTTGCCCATTGTTCACATGTAGTATTGGTTATTGGGAAATATACAGACGTTTTCAGGAGGAATTTTTTTTCTGGTAAGGGAGGGGGGGGGGGGTGGAGGAAGTTTTTTTCAACTGAAAGTAAGGAGCAACATTAAAACTTAAAACAAACAGAAATTATTACGTATATGAGGGGGTTCGCCCCCAAGTCAATACTTCGCTCTTTATGCTAAGGTTCTCTTAGCACTTTCAAAAGAGCTATCTATTCTAATTAACCGGCCTTTGTGATTCAGGGGTTTGTGATTCGAACCAATTTCGAACTTTAGCGTAAAAGGCGGGAAATTAAATAGGGGGCGAACTTCCTTAAATATGTAATAAAAACATACGAATATAGAAGTTAAAAAAGTAAAATTAATATGAAAATTTTGTTTAAATTATTCATGTACGGTGAGCCAAAATCAAAGCTGTATTAATTCAAAAAGGTTCAGAAATAAAATAAAAAAAAAACAAGTTTTTCTAACTGAAAGTAAGGTTCGACATTAAAACTTAAAACGAACAGAAATTATTCTGTATATGAAAAGGGCTGTCCCCTCCTCAACGAATCGCTCTTTACGCTAAAATTTGACTCTGTCTCACAAATTTGTTTTTTAAAACAATAAAAAACTTTAGCGTAAAGAGTGTGGCATTGAGGAGGGACAGCCCCTTTCATATACGGAATAGTTTCTGTTCGTTGAAAAAACTTGTTTTTTTAATTTAATTTCTTATTGTTTTTCAAAAAATGCCAGGATATCTGGCCCCACCTCCATGGAGAAACCCCCTCTCACGAAAATATCCTCTTGACAATTTAATCCCGGTGAAAATTTACCCCGGACAATTACTCTTAACCACTCTGCCTGTAAAATTGAGACGGAAAAGAGAAAGCAAGGCATATAAAAACATCTTTATGTAAAATTCTGACAAGTTCTCCGAGCGTATAATTTTCCATGACGAGTTCACTTCCTGGAAACTTCCCTCCCCTTGGAAGATTCCCCTGTGGAAAAACCCCCAGCAGAAAATTTGTCCCCCCTCCCACCCGAATATGTATGCCTGCATTCCAATAACAAATACTATGCGCAAACAATGGGCAAATTCTATAACTTAAGGACCCATGGGGCTGTGGGGGGTCATGTTATATCCAAAGGCATAGTTATTGGGCTTTAAGCTATGATGAACAAAATGGCTATCTCAAAATTTTGGTCGGACGACTTTGGGAAAAAAGGGGCGGAGAAGGGGCCTAGTTGCCCTCCAGTTTTTTTGGTCACCTAAAAAGAGCACTAGTACTTTTAATTTCCGTTTAAATGAGTCCTCTTCCGATATTCTAGGACCACTGGGTCGATACGATCACCCCTGGAAAAAAAAAATAAACACACATCCGTGATCTTTCTTCTGGCAAAAAATACAAAATTCCACATTGCTGCACATGGGAGCTGGAAACCTACACATCAGGGTTCTCTGATACACTGAACCTGATGATGTGATTTTCATTGAGATCACTTGAATTTTAGGGGCTGTTTCCTCCTTTTTTCGAAAATCAGGAACATTTTCTCAGGCTCGTAAACTTTGATGGGTAGGATTAAACTTAATGAAATGTATATATTTGAAATCAGCATAAAAAGCTGATTTTTTATATATCAAGGAGGCACACTTGTGCCTCTATAAAGAGGCGACCCACCACAATGTTAAGCGATTTCAGGTCGTAGAGGTCGCAGAGAGACGGCGGTAATCGCATTTTGTAGCCCAAGCTGAAACTAAGAAACTTGCAAAATTTCATCCTCCTCCGACTTTATCTTCATGGGGTAAACTGGGCCGGAAGTTTGGACCCTCCCACCACAGCCCCCCTTTAACGTTGTCCGATTGGGCTGAAATTTAGAGGTTAAGCTTTCCTAGGGCCCGGGAGCTTATCCTCGAAAATTCAGCTCAATCTAATCACTCCTTCCCTGTTTTCAAAAAACCAAATATAGCCACTTAAAATTCATTTCTTTTTTTTTTCTTAGCCACGCCTACAGGCCACAGTTGGCAACGGATCCGGTTGAATGAGGACTCATTCGAAGCAGAATTCGACCTGTTAGGGCCTTTTGATATTTTCAGACCGAAAAAATTATCCCCCGAATTTACATTTACAAAAAACCTCGTTTTCCTATAATAGCCCATGTTAAATTTTCCTACCACCGCCCCCCTTTAACGTTGTTTGATCTGGCTGAAATTTAGAGGACCAGCTTTCCTGGGACCTGGAAGCTTATCTTCAACATTTCAGCTCAATCTGATCACACCTTCTGTTTTCCAAAAACCACATATCAAGATTTTTGGGAATTTGCTTGCGTCAAAAATAGCTTTTATTTGCTAAACAACAATTACTATTGTGTTTGTATAGTCCAGCGGCTGATACCCCAGACTTTCAGGCGGAAAACCCGGGTTCGATTCTCCATCAGAGCAACTTTTTTATATACTTTGAAAACAAACTCAGTTTCTTTTTTAAATTATTTGAAAAAAATTACGTTTTCTAAAGAGTTAAAGAGGCTGAGTTACAAGGTCGACCCTTAAAACGTACAGGGATTAGGAGGCACAGTTGGGGGGCTGTTAAAGAGGCTGAGTCACAAGTTCGAACCTTACAACGTACAGGGATTAGGAGGCACCCTGTACGACGTGATTTGAGTAGTCAGGAATTAAAAGCCTTAACACAAGAATGTTCAAGAGCGGGGGGTTTGGGGGGCGGCAGCCCCCAACTTTAACTCCTGACACGATCAGCTAACAGTTAGTCAAGCAATAATAAGTAATAAACTGTACAAAAACGTGCAGAAATTATTTGAAAAAAACTACGTTTTCTAAAGAGTTAAAGAGGCTGAGTTACAAGGTCGAACCTTAAAACGTACAGGGATTAGGAGGCACAGTTGGGGGGCTACCACCCCCCAAACCCCCGCTTTCGCAGCCTTTAAATATAAAAAAAAATTTCTTTAAACTGAAAGTAAGGAGCGACATTAAAACTTAAAACGAACAGAAATTATTCCGTATATGAAAGAGGCTGTGCCCTCCTCAACGCCTCGCTCTTTACGCTAAAGTTTTTATTGTTTAAAAAAAGAGTTGTGAGAAAGTCAAACTTTAGCGTAAAGAGCGAGGCGTTGAGGAGGGCACAGCCTCTTTCATATACGGAATAATTTCTGTTCGTTTTAAGTTTTAATGTCGCTCCTTACTTTCAGTTTAAAGAAATTTTTTTTTATATTTAAAGGCTGCGAAAGCGGGGGTTTGGGGGTGGTAGCCCCCAACTGTGCCTCCTAATCCCTGTACGTTTTAAGGTTCGACCTTGTAACTCAGCCTCTTTAACTCTTTAGAAAACGTAGTTTTTTTCAAATAATATATATATATATTGGTATCAAAGTTCCGTTTTTAGAGTTTCGGTTACTATTGAGCCGGGTCACTCCTTACTTACAGTTCGTTATCAGGAATTGTTTGAAAAGCTGAGTTGTAACACTTAATGCGTTGCAGAAAGTTTTCTGTGCGGGCTTAAAGTTCAAAAATTGAACAAGAAGTTTGACGATTTTATTTTGACATTTCAGGTTCTTTCAGTAGTAAAAATGAGTAGGAACAATATAGTAAGTACCCAGAAGAAAGACATTTGTACTATTCAAAATAGATAGTGAGTTTTCTTCCCTCGGTTTCTCAAAGGCTGCTGTTTAAAAGGTTTTCTCCGAATTGGGAAACCTTGTCTTTTTCAGCATGGGTTGACAATACCTTAGAAGCAGATAATGAACAATTTTGTAAAAACAAATTTCTTCTGTTGGTAGATTTTTTTTTAATTTGGCCTTAAATTGTTTACGAGTTATAATGACAAAATTGTACAAAAAAACAAGGTGTTGTTAAGGCAGGAATGGTAATAATAGTTTAGAAGAAAATCCATATATGCAAAAAAAGTATCTTTATCATTTTAACTAAAGGTAATAACTAGTATTTTCCTAACGTTTTTTTTCTCCAAAAATTTACCCGTATCCATAGTAAAAATTTGTATCCTTTTTTTTAGACTAGGATCGATCATGAAACCGAGCTCACCTAATTCCTGTATTTCAAAACATTTTCTTCGGTTCCTTTAAAAGTCACAAACCTGAAGAATAATGTATCCTTTCAGGGTTCTGGATCTTTGGGACTCTGTTCGTTGTAAATGGCCACATAGCATCCTATTCCTTTTAATAAAGCTCTGGCAGCAACTCTGCCTCTACGCCATAACCAAGCATGAATATAAAACACAATTAGCTTTAGAACGTTGATTTCAAAAGCACATGGTTCAGTTACCCCAGGTCTGTTTGTCCTTCCTGTAGATTTTGAAAAATTCCTTTTTTTGTATTTTTTGTTGAAAAATACAAAAAATACCCCTATACATTTTGAAAACTATATTCTTTGGCATTTTCACTAACACAAAAGGCCCCCCCCCCTCCGCCCTAGAGTTTGACAATTTTTTTTGTATCTTCACAAAAAAAACTCGAGAAATCTTTGCCTCAAAACTCTCCCTACATTTTCGTGAATTGACAGGTTGACACCCCTGGTAAATTTTATCTTCAAAATAATTGAAATTTGCTCAGTCACTACCATCCATTCCATCATTACAATTTTTATGTTTATACGACTAAAAAGCAATAATTTCGGATTTTGCCAAATTACTATGTTTACTCATAACGTGAAACAGATCCCTTTTTAGTGTTCGTAAACATTCATTATTCAACCAGTTAAAGGAATTATGTGGGGGTGTATGGTCAGATCTGATTACAGGGATCCCTTTCCGTTTTCTCATGCATGTATCAAATCAAACCAAATATGGTGAGGGAGCACTATTAGAGATTCAAGTAGTATTATTTGAATTTCAGATTTTTCTAAGGTTTCGAAATCGCAATTCTGCTTGTTTATACCTTTATATCATAAAAACAAGATAAATAACGGTCGGCTTTTACTTTTGTAGATAGGAGCTTGTTTTATGGTTCTCAGAGATGCTTAATTTCACGGTGCAATTTTTGTTTATATTGTGCCCCTTTTTTCAGGTATTTCTACATTTGCCAAGTCATACAGATTTTTATGTACTTTGATGTATTTACCGTTAACAAAGTTTCTTCTTTGGAGTTTTGGTTATTAATACCACGAGTCGCTGTTTATCTTTTTCGAGTTTTATCATTCACTTAGTTCTGCTGTTTTTTGTCACCAATTTTTTTTACCATTCGTTGCCTAAAATAGTTAATAAAATAAAACACAACAAAAATAGTTAATAATTAAGCTCGACAAAAATGCCTAAAATAGTTAATAAATAAAACACGACAAATAGGGTAGGGGACCGGCTTTCAATTTTAGTCCAGTTAAACTCTCGATTTTTTTGTAAACGAACTCACGTCAGGGACATATCCACTATTTTTTTTTCGGAGAGGGGGGGGGGGAGTTACAAAATATATTTTTTTTGGGGGGGGGGCTGCTAAAAAAATAAAAAAAAACGCATCAAAAATCGTTCTATATTCATTTTTGTTACGTTTTTCTGAGTCAGACAAACATTTAAGGGGGGGGGGGGGCTCAAACCCTCTGACCCCCCTGGAAAAAGTCTTGACTCACGTGACAGGAAAACGACTTGGACTACTAATTCTGTTCAATAGATTTAAGTGGTAATGTACGTCTGTCTTTTGTTTTTTTTGTTTTTTTTTAAAATTGAAGTTGATTGGAAATGTCATTTTCAGCCCTGTGGAATTAAAGTGACAGTTTTCGACATATTAGAAGAAAACATAGCCTAGAGCTAAATAACGACATTAAATTATGAACCAGGATTGAGAATAGTGTACTGCTGTCCAGATTTTCTCTAATGATAATTAACACCTAGCGGGAAGTTTTTTAGAGCGTCAAAATGCAGCTACTTTATTTTTGCAGGTGTTTTGTTAAGCAATTGCCTTTCAAAACACTGAAACTAAAAGTTTTATTGTTTAAAACAAATAAAAATAAATAAACCCTTCCATTCTCGAGGCACAGAACAAGTCTTTTATCACATTGCTTTTCCATTAGAGCATTTGTTCTTGAAGCACTGATAGAAAAAAAAAATCAAACTTCGGCGTATAGGGTAGGACGCTAAGAAGGTGGCAGCCCTCCTCATAGACACATTCATTTCTGTTTGCTTTCAAATTCTGATAATGAATTTTCAAGATTAAAATGTTTGAACATGAAAGTGAGATTTATTATTATTTTGTTTTTTTAATGGAAAACAAGTCAGTTACATTTTTTTTTACGGGAACAAAGTTTTAGTCACTAAAAATTGTTTTCATAAGAGAATTTCGTTATTCTGTTTGTTGATCATAGCTAGTATTGTTGATTAATGAATGTTTGGCTTCTTTTAATTTTCTTCGCACCATTTATTGTCAAACCAAGTTTTGAAACTGTGAGTTATAGTTCAGTTTTGACCATAAAGTATATCAGTGCTATCATAACTTTTGCAGTACATATAGATCTTGCAATGGTAAAAGAAGTGTCTCACGAGTTCTTTAACTCATAATTTAACTAAAATTTCAAACCGACACATGCACAGATTAGATCACTTTAGGATTATCACCCACCTCGCACCCTAAATTTTCTGTTGTTTTTTTTAGGTTTAAATTACCTGTTTTTGCTTCGGGCTTACGCCCCAAGCAAGTACGCAAGAGGGCTTTTGGGTCCCCAAATTCATAAATCGCCCTGAATTTTTTTATACTTTTTATTCTAATTATAAAAATATTATTACTTGACCCCCCTCCCCACCATCAATATGACGTAGATAATTTCGGAGACCACACTGCCTTTCCATGACGATAAAATAAAAGTCCAAAATAGGGATAAAATCCTTTTTAATAGACAGTGAAATAGACATTTAATAGACACTGTCTATTAAAAAGGATTTTATCCCTATTTTGGACTTTTATTTTATCCCCACTATCGAAAAATAATTTATTAGGTGTTTGTAGTCCATCCTCCCCTCAGAGTTAATGTAGTTTCTAGTGATTTTTGCTAAAATTTCTTATACTTGTCATAATTTTTTTTTATTTTGTGCCCCTTCCCTTCCCAAATATGCCATACAAATTGTATCTTGTGTTATACATAAGACTTTTGTATAATAATTGTTTTGGTAACTGAAAAAACCTTACAACTGTTTAAACAATTTAGCCACCAAATAACAGATTTTAATTTAGAAGCCAATTTGGTTATCACTATATTAAATTACCCTTCTAAAGGTTCTTATACAAATTTCAACAGCATAAGCAAATGCAAGAAAATCCTATGGTTTATTCCATCATATAATTGGTACATAGAATGCAAACCAGCAACTTTATTTCCGTTTTCCCCAGTTTGATTGTGAACCTAACAGATTTGGCCTCTGAGCTGTGCACATCTTTATAGTAAGTAATATTTTTTGGGGACAGTCCATAAGAAAATGGTCAGGGATTTAACTAATCTCACTTGTAATTAAATTTACTTGGGACACGTTCGAACAGTGGTTCCCAATCGATTTTGGGCTATCCCCCACCTAGGCATTTCTAAAATCCCGAGCACCCTCGTAATATTTTGTGTTATTCCAAATTCTACATGTATTCACCGGAAGGAAGCTTAATATATGCATGACGCTGCATATATACACATGACATGATTATACAATGCATGACACTATGGCAATACTATCTTTTCTTTTTTCGGACCCTTCGTGGTAAAGAACTAAGTAAGGAGAGATCCGGCTCAATAGTAGCCAACACTCTAAAAACGGAATTTTAATATCAATAGGTATATCAAAACAATTGACTTATTATGGTGATTCCAAATATATAAGTTTCATTAAGTTTAGTATTACTCATCAAAGGCTACGAGCCTGAAAAATTTTTTTGGTTTTCAAAAAAAGGGGGAAACACCCATTAAATTCAAAGAATCTTTATGAAAACCACACCATCAGATTCAGTGTATTAAAGAACCCTATTGTGGAGTTTTCAGGCTCCTATCTGAAAAAATGTGGAATTTTTTATTTTTGGCCAGAAGAAAGGTCAAGGATGTGTGTTTATTGTTTTTTTTTCCCAGGAGTGATCGTATCAACCCAGTGGTCCTGGAATATTGAGAGAGAGCTCACTCGAACGTAAATCAAAAGTTCATGTGCCCTTTTTAATTGGCCAAAAAGATTGGGGGCAACTAGGCCCCCTCCCACGTCCCTTTTTTCCGAAAATCGTCTGATCAAAATTTTGAGATAGCCATTTTGTTCAACATAATTTAAAGACCAAATTACTATGTCTTTGGAGATACTATAACCCCCAAAGCCCCTGGGGAAAGGTCTTTAGGTTATAAAATGTGTCCATTATTTACGTATAGTATTTGTTATTGGGAAGTATGCATACATTTTCAGTTGGGGGGGGGGTAAATTTTCTGCTGGAGGATTCTCCATGGGGAGAATTTCTCTTGGGGGTGGAAGTTTCCAGTGAGTGAATTTTTCAGGGGAAATTTTACACTGGAAGAATTTGCCAGAGTTCCCATACGAAATTTTTCTTATGTCTTGCTTTCTCTTTCCGACTCAATTTTACGCGTGGAGATGTCAAGAGTAAATGTCCGGGATAAATTTCCACCAGAATTGAATTGTCTAGACTCTAGAAAATTCAATTCTGGTGGACATATTCTGGACAATGGAGGTTTTTTCCGTGAAGGTGGAGCCATATTTCCTGGCATTATGTAAAAAACCATCAAAAAGTAAATAAAAAAAAAAAAGTTTTTTCAACTAAAAGTGCCTGTAAGGAGCAACATTAAAACTTAAAACGAACATAGTTCTTACGTATCTGAGGGGGGTCCCGTCCTCCTCCACACCTGGCTCTTTACGCTAAAGTTTGAATCTTGTCCTAATTCTTTAAGAACAACTCGTGAAACACAAGTATAGTTTAACTAGAACTGTAAGAAGATTTTTAAAAGTACTAAAAAAAACTTTAGCGTGAGGAGCGAGGTGCTGAGAAGGGGGTGACCCCCTTATATAAGTAATAATTTCTGTTCGTTTTAAGTTTTAATGTTGCTCCTTCCTTTAACTTAATTTTTTTTTTTATTATCATTATTTAAATTGCTCTTCAGATGCAAATGAATGTGACGTTTTTCCCGTGAATAATCTCTTTTTTTTTAATTAACGTTTAAATTACAGTCAAACGTAGGGTGTACATCCTGCCCATGACCAACCAAAATACTTCCATGCCCCTTCTTTGGGGCTTCATCCCACGTTGGGAATTATGCCATTAGAAACAGGAGTCTGGAAAAGGAAAGCAAACGAACTGAGCTAAGGACTTTCCCAATACATCGGTTTTAGAAGTCATCGATACATCGATGACTGACATGTCATCGATGTATTAGAAGTTGATTCATTTCATTTTAGAAGTTGAAAAGTATGAAAACTCTTAAATGCGCATCTATGCACATTATTGCTGGATAAAATTAGGTAAAATGGTTACAATCTCTGCTTTGAAACTTAAAGCAAATCTAATTTTTTGTCTTTATTAAATGACCTAAAATCCAGGAATGCTGGATTACGAAGATTGTGTATTGGTAGTAGACCACCACCCTCTGAAATGCTTGAATCAGGACACACGCTTTGAAAGATCCCTGGCGCTAAGAGGAGGAAGTCAAAGAGGTCGTTATTTCAAACCAGAAGGGGTCCCATTAGCGGCCTTGTCGTCTTGGATACCAATGGGTTCAAGGTCAGATTTGATGGTGCTCATCCACGATTTAGCCTTCTATGCTTTTTTCAGCTGAGCAGTGGATTAACAAAGCAGTGCCCTTGTAGGAAAGGAATTATCAGGTCTTCAACAGACATGGCGGAGCCAGGAATTAGAGCGACGGCAGAGAATCAAATTCAAATAGGACTGAACAAGATATGTTTGTTGAGTCAAACCTATTCCAGAAAAAGAACAAAATTGTAAATAAAGCTGTTGTAACGCTTTGGACTTTTTCAGCAGGTAATTAGAAGGGATGTTGATACAACCTCAGTTTAAATAAGAATAAGGAGAAAAAATATAAATAGATCTAATTGAAATAATTAATTATATGACCTGAAGTAGGAATTTGCTAAAGAAAATAAAAGACTAATCACTATAATAAGCAAGATGACCTTCGTGAAGCAATACAAAATTAAAATATGGAAACCGTACTTATAAAAAGAAATTAAAACATGGAAAAGCTAAAATAAGAAGAGAGAAAAATGATAAAAGGAAACATCAACCAATTCTTTTTTATAGTTAGTATTTTTGGTTATTTCCCTCCTCGTCTTTTTTTGGAAATACTGTCGTTCTAAGAAAACTTTGAATTTAGTTTTTACATTTTCCAAAGCGACTCAATCTAAGAAAAGGGTTTATTAAATCGTTCTACCTTAATTGGATAAATACTACCCTATTTGCAATAAAGTGTATAACTTTGCTTCGCTATGGTGAAAAATTATTCAAGTTTAATTGACAAAATAAAAGTTTTATTGGATAGAAAGTTTAAATGATAAAAGGACTTTCCAGCTTTTAGTTTCGTCGATGAATATTTCAATTGATTATTTTTCTTTTTGTTTAAATTGGGCTATTATAAATGACTGCAGTCTTAGTATCTGTTTTAATAACAAAATATTATCTTGCTTAAAGAATCTCTTCACCAAACTCATTTTTGTCACTTATAAAAATATGTAGTTTAAAAAATGCGCAAAGGTTTGAAATATGTGACTTTGGACTATATCGGCCAGAATTGCAGAACCAATCAAAGCTATCCAAGTATTCTCAAGATGAATTTTTAATATGCATGGCAAGAATTTGTATCTTAATGCTTATATCCGTTTTGAATGACCTGTAACGCCTTATCTATCCGCTAGATTACTCTCTGTATCCTCACAGGAAACCCACATTTTCGGTCACATTTTGTCAAAAGACCTAAGTGGTGTTATTAGTCTTTTCCTTCATTAAATTTCTGTCACCCCAATAACACCCATATGGAAGTTCTTTCGGTTGTTCCGCCTATTGCACCAGAATATTTTCCCCTGGGATCTGTTAGAAATAACTTGTCTTCCTAAGCAGGGCTTTAGATCACCCTCTAGCCATTTTTAGATAATATGGTATGCTAATTATGAAGAACTGTGAGCAATTTAAGTGAAAAAAAGGAACGTGGAACGCCTTTATTCTCTAATAATGAAGTGTCTTGGTAATAAATAACATTTTTCGTCAAGCAATTCATTATTTGTTAAAAATGCTTTATAGTATATTCATCACAATTTAGAAATTTTACGTCATCATTTGTTTTAGATGGGAAGATATTTTGATGAAAATGCAAGGAGTTTCCATTATTTTTGTAAAAAAAAGAGACTTTCTTGAGTTCTAAAAAATATTATACAATAGGCCTATTTGCAAAAGATTCTGTTTAGAATTTTTTCTTTTTAGATTCAGAGGAAGAATATTAAAAATTTTTTAAATTACTAAAAAATTTTTAGTCACATTAAATTTGCATAAATGGAACATCGGAGATCGATAAGTTTGAACTTCATGAGAGGTAGTTAAGAGTAAAATCAAACAGTTCGTGGTAAGGAATTGTAAGTAAGGAGCGACCCGGCTCAATGGTAACCGAAACTCTAGAAAACGTGTTTTTGATACCAATAGATATATCAAAAGAATCAGATTTCAATGCTGATTTTAAATATATAACTTTCATCAAGTTTAGTGCTACCTATCAAAAGTTACGAACTTGAGACAATTTGGCTGATTTTCGAAAAAAGGGGGAAAAAGCCTCCAAAAGTTATAGAACCTTAATAAAAGTCACACTATCATATTCGGCGTATCAGAGAACCCTACTGTAGAGGTTTCAAGCTCCTATCTACAAAAATGTGGAATTTTACATTTTTTGCCAGAAGAAAGATCACGGATGCGTGTTTATTTGTTTGTTTGTTTGTTTTTTTTTTTTTTTTTTTTCCAGGGGTGATCGTTTAGACCCAGTGGTCCTATAATATCGTGGGAGGGCGCATTCGAACGGAAATTAAAAGTTCTAGTGCCCCTTTTAAGTGACCAAAAAAATGGAGGGAAACTAGGCCCCCTCCAACGCTAATTTTGTTTAAAGTCACCCGATCAAAATTCTGAGATAGCCATTTTGTTCAGAATGGTCGAAAATATGATAAATATGTCTTTTAGGATGACTTAATCCCCGAAGTTCCCAGAGGGAGGGCTAAAAGTTATGAACTTTACCCAATGTTAACATATAGTATTGGTTATTGGGAAGTATACAGAAGTTTTCAGGAGGTTTTTTTTCTGGTAGTTGGAGGGAAGGGTGGGTCGGTGGTTATGTTGGAGGATCTGTTCATGAAGGAAGTTTTCATGGGGGAAGGGAAATTGCCATGAAGGGGGCGCCGGACTTGCCAGCATTATTTATTGGTTATTGGGAAGTATACAACCATTTTCAGGAAGAATTTTTTCTGGAGGGGGGAGCTAGAGGAGGGGGTTACTCTGGAGAATATTTCCGTGGAGGATGTTTCTTTGGGGTAAGGGACATTTGGGGTAAGAATTCTACTATAGAAGTTTCAAGCTCATCCTGCAAAAATGTGGAATTTTGTATTTTTTCCCAGAAGAAAGATCACGGATGCATGTTTCAGGATGCGTGTTTTTTTTTCAGGGGTGATTATATCGATCCAGTGGTCCTAGAATATCGTAAGAGGACTCACTGGAACGGAAATTAAAAGTTCTAGTGCCCCTTTTAAGTGACCAAAAAAAATGGAGGGCAACTAGGCCCCCTCCCACGCTTATTTTTTTCCCAAAGTCACCCAATCAAAATTTTGAGATAGCCATTTTGTTCAGCATGGTCGAAAATATGATAAATATGTCTTTTAGGATGACTTAATCCCCCGAAGTTACCAGAGGGAGGGCTAAAAGTTATGAATTTTACCCAATGTTAACATATAGTATTGGTTATTGGGAAGTATACAGAAGTTTTCAGGAGGTTTTTTTTCTGGTAGTGGGAGGGAAGGGTGGGTCGGTGGTTATGTTGGAGGATCTGCTGATGAAGGAAGTTTTCATGGGGGATGGGAAATTGCCATGAAGGGGGCGCCGGACTTGCCATCTTTTTTTATTGGTTATTGGTAAGTATACAACCTTTTTCAGGATGTATTTTTTCTGGTGGGGGGGGGGGGGCTAGAAAAGGGGGTTACTATGGATAATATGTCCGGGGAGGATGTTTCTTTTGGGTAAGGGACATTTCTATGAAGGGAACACCGGATTTCTAAGCATTATTTAAAAAACGATCAGAAATTAAATAAAAAAAAACAAGTTTTTTCAACTGAAATGTAAGAAGGAATATTAGAACTTAAAACGAACAGAAAGTATAACGTATCTGAGGGGGTTCTCCCCCAAGTCAATACCTCGCTCTTTACGCTACAGTTTTTTTTTAGTGCTTTCAAAAGAGCTATCTATTCTAATTAAACGGCCTTTGTGATTCAGGGGTTTGTGAATGAGATTTTTTTTAAAAATTTTAACGTAAAGAGCGTGGTATTGACTAAGGGGAGAACCCCTTCATATACGTAATAACATATACGTAACAAAAAAAACAATAAAAAAACAAGCGATACGGCTCAATAGTAATCGAAACTTTTAAAAACGGAATTTTGATGTCAATAAATGTATCAAAAGAATGTGTTTATAATGCTGATCCTAAATATATAAATTTTATTAAGTTTAGTATTACTCATCAAAGGCTACGAGCCTGAGAAAATCTACTCGATTTTTTAAAGAGGGGGGAAACATCCCCTACAAGTGAAAGAATTTGAATGAAAATCCAACCGTCAGATTCAGAGTATCAGAAAACCCTATTACATAGGTTTCAAGCTCATATCTACAAAAATCTGCAACTTTGTATTTTTTGCCCGAAGAAAAATATACGAATATAGAAGTTAGTTACGTAAGTTAATTTGTAAATACATCCATTTAGCAAAAGCAAAGTAAAATTCTTATGCAAATAAAAGCTGCATTAACTAAAAAACGATCAGCATTAAATAAAAAAACAAGTTTTTTAAACTGAAAGTAAGGAGCGACATTAAAACTTAAAACGAACAGAAATTATTCCGTATATGAAAAGGGCTGTCCCCTCCTCAACGCCTCGCTCTTTACGCTAAAGGTTGAGTCTGCCTCACAACTTTATTTTTTAAAACAATAAAAAACTTTAGAGTAAAGAGCGAGGCGTTGAGGAGGGGACAGCCCCTTTCATATACGGAATAATTTCTGTTCGTATTAAGTTTTAATGTCGCTCCTTACTTTCAGTTTAAAAAACTTGTTTTTTTTATTTAATCTATAAAGAGACTGGTAGGAGGAATATATATATATATATATATATATATATATATATATATATATATATATATATATATATATATATATATATATATATATATATATATATATATATATATATAAGTAGAAGGCTATCTTATACTCGTGACAGAACCACGTGGTTTATGGTTTTTGTCAGTGAGAATTTGAAAAAACATGAACTTTGTAACATTTATGGCTGTTTTTATGGATTTTGTCAATGAGAATTTGAAAAAACAGTAACTTTGTAACATTTTTAGATGTTTTTATGGATTTTGTCAGTGAGAATTTGAAAAACAGGAACTTTCTCACATTTATGTCTGTTTTTTTGGATGTTTATGTGTGTTGGTCGATTTATTTGATGTTTTTCATGGATGTTTTTATTGTTTTTGTCAGTGAGAATGAAAAAACAGGAACTTTGTCACATTTATGTCTGTTTTCTTGGTTTTTGTCAGTGAGAATGAAAAAACAGAAATTTTCTCACTTTAAAAAACATGAATTTTCTCACTTTTATGGATGTTTTCTTGGATGGTTATGTGTGTTGGTCAATTTATTTGATGTTTTTCATGGATGTCAACAGCAATTCATGTCTGTTTTTATGGTTTTTGTCAGTGAGAATGAAAAAACAGGAACTTTCTCACATTTATGGATGTCAACAGCAATTTATGTCTGTTTTATGTCTGTTCGTTGTCAGTGAGGATGAAAAAACAGAAAATTTCTCTCATTGATGGATGTCAACAGCGATTCATGTCTGTTTTATGGTTTTTGTTAGTGAGAATGAAAAAACAGGAACCTTCTCACATTGATGGATGTTAACAGCAATTTATGTCCGTTTTATGATTCATTGTCAGTGAGAATGTACATGCTCGACGCGAATGTTATGAGTTTCTTTGGCTAACCTAACCTGAGAAATTAATTTACATAATCGGTGGGGGAATGTATTGATTGACGAAGGGGGAATTAAGAAACAAACATGGCTTCTTTGATCTTTAGGTGAACATAACCTGA